>NC_074687.1:9229867-9529867 GCF_029448725.1 Salvelinus fontinalis
CAGACACACAGACACACACACACACGGCTAACTAGTAGTCTGGTTCACACTAACTACACTGTTAAAATGAAGTGTTTTGTAACACCAAAAACTTGAAGGAGACAAAACCTTCACTTTGCTGGAGTACTGAAACACGTTATCCTGAGCTGTTCTGAATCATGACATGGTGTGTTGTAACCAACCTCATCTCATAGTTTCACTTCGGAATTTGCCATAATTGGATGAACATCGACCCATTAATTGTGTGTGGTTACAGGGTTAATTCCACATGGTTACAGGGTTAATTCCACATGGTTACAGGGTTAATTCCTCATGGTTACAGGGTTAATTCCTCATGGTTACAGGGTTAATTCCACATGGTTACAGGGTTAACTTCTCTGTGCTACGGATCCCTTTTACGGGATCATTTTCCTAAACAATCACTAGAATTGCAGGGTGCCAAATGCAAAAATATTACTAAAAATATTTATAATCATGCAATCACAAGTGAAATATACCAAAACACAGCTTAGCTTGTTGTTATTCCACCTATCGTGTCAGATTATACTTTACAGCGAAAGAAATCCAAGCTTTTGTGAGCATAGCAATAAATCCTACAACAGCTAGCCCCAAATTAGCATGGTCACGAAAGTCAGAAAAGCAATAAAATGAATCGCTTACCTTAGATAATCTTCAGATGTTTGCACTCACGAGACTCCCAGTTACACAATAAATGTTATTTTTGTTCGATAAATATTACTTTTATAACAAAAAAAAACGCAATTTGGGTTGCGCGTTATGTTGAGAAAACTACAGCTCGATCCGGTCCTGAAAGGAAGAAGAAAATTCCCAAACGTATCAGATTAACAAACATAATCAATAATATTTCAACCGGACCGTAACCTATTCAATAAGAGAGAAAAGGAAAATGGAGAGCTCCTCCTGCACGCGCAGGAACTATTCGGAGGACACCTGACTACTTTTGAAAAATCTCATTCATTTTTCAAAATAAAAGCCTGAAACTATGTCTAAAGCCTGGTCACAGCCTGAGGAAGCCATTGGATAAGGAATCTGGTTGATACCCCTTTAAATGGAAGAAAGACGGTCCAGGAAACACAGATACAAAAATAATAATATCACTTCCACGTTAGATTTTCTCAGGTTTTCGTCTGCAGAATACGTTTTGTTATACTCACAGACAATATTTTGACAGTTTTGGAAACTTTGGGGTGTTTTCTATCCTAATCTGTAAATTATATGCATATTCTACGATCTGGTCCAGAGAAAATGTCCGTTTACCTTGGCAACGTTATTTTAAGAAAATAAAAAAATTCTTACCCCTAGCGCTAAGAGGTTTTAATTCCACATGGTTAAGTGGTAAATTCCACATGGTTAAGGGATTAATTCCACATGGTTACAGGGTTAATTCCACAAGGTTAAGGGGTTAATTCCACATGGTTAAGGGGTTAATTCCGCGTGGTTACAGGGTTAATTCCTCATGGTTACAGGGTTAATTCCACATGGTTACAGAGTTAATTCCACATGGTTAAGGGGTTAATTCCACATGGTTACATGGTTAATTCCACGTGGTTACAGGGTTAATTCCATGTGGTTACAGGGTTAATTCCTCACGGTTACAGGGTTAATTCCACATGGTTACAGGGTTAATTCCACATGGTTAAGGGGTTAATTCCACATGGTTACATGGTTAATTCCACGTGGTTACAGGGTTAATTCCATGTGGTTACAGGGTTAATTCCTCACGGTTACAGGGTTAATTCCACATGGTTACAGGGTTAATTCCACATGGTTACAGGGTTAATTCCACATGGTTAAGGGGTTAATTCCACATGGTTACAGGGTTAATTCCTCACGGTTACAGGGTTAATTCCATGTGGTTACAGGGTTAATTCCTCACGGTTACAGGGTTAATTCCGCATGGTTACAGGGTTAATTCCACATGGTTACAGGGTTAATTCCACATGGTTACAGGGTTAATTCCACATGGTTAAGGGGTTAATTCCACATGGTTACATGGTTAATTCCACGTGGTTACAGGGTTTAAAGATAAACAACTCACAGGGTTAATTTTAGGTATTCATTCTGAGTGGTTAAGGTTAGGGCTATGGTTTGGGCAAGGCCTAAAACAAAATAGTGAAAAACAATAACGCTCTTTCCATTAAGTATCATCAAGTACTCTCCCTGCTTGCATGAAAACGGTGAACTGCGCTGGTGCGGAGGTCTAAGCAGTGTTCTCTGGCTCAAAGCCTGGTGAGTTGTAGCCCAGTGCTGTGCCATTGTATTTTCATTTTTGTTGTGAACGCCGACGCAGGCAAATATCCACGTCCTCGGGACCCTTTCAAACGTCCGAAATTGACGGCTCTTTCGTGTGACCAGCCTGTTTGTAACCAATGACATGTATAAACCCTGGATCGCTGATGTTTTGTGTTGACCATTGAGAGGCTTTAAAGCCACCAGTCAGTCATATTCGCACTAATCTTTCTAAATAAAGTGAATACATTTTGTGGGTGGAATTCAAACAAAAACTAATCCACAGAAACGTATTATCAATCAATATCTAGGCTGTAAACCATTTGCATCTTTTAACCATTGAAGCTATGAGATACTCTTCTGATGCGGCCTTTTACATGTACATAATCCCCACAAAGGGTTTTCACACCACCCTTAAAAACAACAATGTTCATATTGAAGAACCACTTTGGGTGTTTTCAGAGTACCTTTATTCTGTTTTAAAACACTTTCTGTGAATTACTTACATTGGGTTTACATTCCAACACCATCCAGGCACCAGATTTCAGGTTAGATGCACTACTTTCCATGGCTTTATTACACAATCATGGTGTTTTGAGAGGAGTTTGAGCTAGGAAAACAGTACTCCTCCCTCTACTCCCCCCACTCTCTCTCTGTTTCCTCCCCTCTATCTCTCCATATCTCACCATGTCTCCCTCCCTTCTATCCCCATGTCTCCCTCCCTTCTATCCCTATGTCTCCCTCCCTTCTCTCACCATGTCTCCCTCCCTTCTCTCTCCATGTCTCCCTCCCTTCTCTCCCCATGTCTCCCTCCCTTCTCTCCCCATGTCTCCCTCCCTTCTCTCCCCATGTCTCCCTCCCTTCTCTCCCCATGTCTCCCTCCCTTCTCTCCCCATGTCTCCCTCCCTTCTCTCCCCATGTCTCCCTCCCTTCTCTCCCCATGTCTCCCTCCCTTCTCTCCCCATGTCTCCCTCCCTTCTATCCCCATGTCTCCCTCCCTTCTATCACCATGTCTCCCTCCCTTCTCTCCCCATGTCTCCCTCCCTTCTCTCCCCATGTCTCCCTCCCTTCTCTTCCCATGTCTCCCTCCCTTCTCTTCCCATGTCTCCCTCCCTTCTCTCCCCATGTCTCCCTCCCTTCTCTTCCCATGTCTCCCTCCCTTCTCTCCCCATGTCTCCCTCCCTTCTCTCCCCATGTCTCCCTCCCTTCTCTCCCCATGTCTCCCTCCCTTCTATCCCCATGCTCCCTCCCTTCTCTCCCCATGTCTCCCTCCCTTCTCTCCTCATGTCTCCCTCCCTTCTCTTCCCATGTCTCCCTCCCTTCTCTCCCCATGTCTCCCTCCCTTCTATCCCCATGTATCCCTCCCTTCTCTCCCCATGTCTCCGTCCCTTCTCTCCCCATGTCTCCCTCCCTTCTCTCCCCATGTCTCCCTCCCTTCTCTCCCCATGTCTCCCTCCCTTCTCTCTCCATGTCTCCCTCCCTTCTCTCCCCATGTCTCCCTCCCTTCTCTCCCCATGTCTCCGTCCCTTCTCTCCCCATGTCTCCCTCCCTTCTCTCCCCATGTCTCCGTCCCTTCTCTCTCCATGTCTCCCTCCCTTCTCTCCCCATGTCTCCCTCCCTTCTCTTCCCATGTCTCCGTCCCTTCTCTCCCCATGTGTCTCCCTCTCCATCTTTTCCTCTCCTCTGTCTTCTAAATATATTTATCTCACTCTCTTCCATTCTCTCAAGCCCCCCTATCCATTCGCCCCTCCCCTCTTCACGTGCTAGTTTTGCCCCTTACCCAGTACAGGCTTGAGAGAGCTCTAATCTAATTGGCAGCTGGCTGACTGTGGCACGTGCTGGAACGTCGTGACTTTCATCTCCTCTTTCCCATCTCTTTCCCCCTCCACTTCCCCCTCTCCATCTCTCCCATCTCTGCTCCGCTGCTGACAAGATCAGAGAAAGAGAAGGTGAGAGAGCGAGAGAGAGAGAGAGACGGAGACGGAGAGATAGAGAGAGAGAGAGCGAGACGGAGATGGAGAGATAGAGAGAGAGACATAGGGGATAGAGAGAGAAGAGAAAGACAACGAGATGTGGATGGAGAGGGGGATTAAAGGGAGGAGGGATAGAGAGAGGAGATAGAGAGAAAGACATGGGGGATAGAGAGAGCGAGAGAGAGAGAGAGAGAGAGAGAGAGAGAGAGAGAGAGAGAGAGAGAGAGAGAGAGGGGGATAGAGAGAGAAGAGAGGCAACGAGATGTGGAGGATGGAGAGGGGGATTAAAGGGAGGAGGCATAGAGAGAGAGAGAAAGACATGGGGGATAGAGAGAGCGAGAGAGAGAGACAGACAGGGGGATAGAGAGAGAGAGAGAGAGAGCGAGAGAGAGAGAGAGAGAGAGAGAGAGAGAGAGAGAGAGAGAGAGAGAGAGAGAGAGAGAGAGAGAGAGAGAGAGAGAGAGAGAGAGAGAGAGAGAGAGAGAGAGAGAGAGAGAGGAGAGAGAGAGAGAGAGAGAGAGAGAGAGACAGGGGGGATATAAAAAAGAGGGAGAGAAGAACGAGACAATGAGAGTGTGGAGGACAGGGCCCCAGGGGAATGTCACCATCCCTTCCCTGCGCACACACGCACACACACACACACACACACACACACACACACACACACACACACACACACACACACACACACACACACACACACACATCTCTCTCTCTCTCTCTCTCTCTCTCTCTGACACACACACACACACACTTTCTCTCTCTCTCTCTCTCACACACACACACACACACACACACACACACACACACACACACACACACACACACACACACACACACACACACACACACACACACACACACACACACACACACACACACACACACACACACACACACACACACAGACCTAGACACAGACACACACACACTTTCTCTCTCTCTGTCTCTCTCTCTCTCTCTCACACACACCCACACAAACTTAGAGCCTTTTCACACAGAGTGATGTTGACATAATGTACAGGCGTATAAATGTGCTGTATGATGCATCCTGTAAAGGCTTGTTTTCTGCTGTATGATGCATCCTGTAAAGGCTTGTATTCTGCTGTATGATGCATCCTGTAAAGGCTTGTATTCTGCTGTATGATGCATCCTGTAAAGGCTTGTATTCTGCTGTATGATGCATCGTATGAAGGCTTGTATTCTGCTGTATGATATATCCAGTAAAGGCTTGTATTCTGCTGTATGATGCATCCTGTAAAGGCTTGTATTCTGCTGTATGATGCATCCTGTAAAGGCTTGTATTCTGCTGTATGATGCATCGTATGAAGGCTTGTATTCTGCTGTATGATATATCCAGTAAAGGCTTGTATTCTGCTGTATGATGCATCCTGTAAAGGCTTGTATTCTGCTGTATGATGCATCCTGTAAAGGCTTGTATTCTGCTGTATGATGCATCCTGTAAAGGCTTGTATTCTGCTGTATGATGCATCCTGTAAAGGCTTGTATTCTGCTGTATGATGCATCCTGTAAAGGCTTGTATTCTGCTGTATGATGCATCCTGTAAAGGCTTGTATTCTGCTGTATGATGCATCCTGTAAAGGCTTGTATTCTGCTGTATGATGCATCCTGTAAAGGCTTGTATTCTGCTGTATGATGCATCCTGTAAAGGCTTGTATTCTGCTGTATGATGCATCCTGTAAAGGCTTGTATTCTGCTGTGTGTTCCCACTTAGAATGTGTGCTAATACTGCACATGCCACATACATGTGCCCAACCTGACTCAGTATGACGATGCCTAAACACACACTTTATTGCTTTAATGATGCAGCAGTGTGTGGGCGTTATGATACATTAGTTAACGGACATTCCCAGCTAGCAGACAGAAGATAGCAGAATCTCTCTCTTCTTTTCACCTGTCCATCTTCTCACATCTCTTCCCATTAGTCACTTTGACAGGAATCAGAGTCTAGATACTGGCATTGTTAACACATCTTTTCTTTGGTTTCGACAGTGATGGTGATAAATGAAGTGATACATGTGCTAGAGATGAACAGTTCTACATTTAACCGATTCTGATGACCTGTCTTTTTCTATATACAATAGTTCCAGTTGTCAGATCATTTTGAACTATAATAGGGTTGCAATTTAAAAAATAATAATTTGTACTATAATGGGCTAGTACTGTTAATATTTGAGCACAGATCCATCCATCCATTCATTCATTCACTAATCCATCCATGAATTAATTCATTCATTCATTCATGTAATAACTGTTATTTTGTGTATTTGTGTTCAGGCTTCTGGAAGGCCACCTGTCCCCCGTCCTGCGCCAGTCCTCTGCTGGTCTTTGTCAATTCCAAGAGCGGAGACAACCAAGGGGTTAAATTCCTCCGACGTTTCAAGCAGCTCCTCAACCCTGCTCAGGTGTTTGACTTGGTCAACGGAGGACCACATCTAGGGTGAGTCAGCTTGGTTTGCTCCTGCTAATGGAAACCATGTGACATCGCTAGCTGGTTAGCTGTGCACTAGTAGCATTCATTGTGCTTGTGAATGAAACTTTCCTGAGACCAAGAAGTAGACCGTGTCTGTGGCTCAAACCAGACCATGGTATTGGTAGTGCGGTTAGTTAGAAGGCTGTTTGGTGGGTGACTAGTGTTGAGTGCAGAGGGTCCCTGGTTGGTGTTCTAATTGAGACAGAACATGGAAAGAAAGCTTTACTGTGACACTATGACCATTCCTCTGTGTGTTCCAGGCTGCGTCTCTTCCAGAAGTTCGATAACTTCCGGATCCTGGTGTGCGGAGGGGATGGGAGTGTAGGCTGGGTCCTCTCTGAGATAGACAAACTCAACCTCCACAAACAGGTGAGACACAATATACACACACTGAGTATGTTTACAGATGTAGGATCTTAATTTGACCAGTATTGTCACAGAAAAATAATGCTGCAGCAACAGGATTTGAACGTTTAGTCTATAATGTTGCTTAATCAGTGGTTATGGCTATTAGCTAGCCAAAAGTGGGCTATGTGAAAAGTGTAATATTAATATAATATAATCTTAATATAACCGCATGTTAGTACGAGTTTTCAGTGAATTTATGTAAATCACAAAGCTCAATTGCATTTCATGCAGTGCAGGAACATTTTCAGCAACCAAAGAATGATCAAATTAAGAACCTATATCTGTACATGCACACTGATTATTTGATATTAAACTGGTTACAGCAGAAGGCAGAGTATGGCATTAGTCATGTGAACACTTTTCTCTGCTTTTCTTAATCGGCGTCAGGCCATAATCGAAGTAAGCATATGCCTGATTAAAGCACCTAGTTTTCTGAGCAATCTGTAGAAAGATTAGGACATGTAAACATCTTAATCAGAGTTCCAGGGGTGTATTTGATCTGTGCATATGTAACCGATGTGAAATGGCTAGCTAGTTAGCTGTGGTGCGCGCTAAAAGCGTTTAAATCGATGACATCACTCGCTCTGAGACCTTTGAAGTCATTGTTCACCTTGCTCTGCAAGGGCCGCGGCTAACGATGCTTCGTGTAACGATGCTTCGTGGATGTCAGTTGTTGATGTGTGCAGAGGGTCCCTGGTTCGAGCCCAGGTAGGGGCGAGGAGAGGGACGGAAGCTGACCTGGTACATTGATGCTGTTGACCCGGATCACTGGTTGAGGGGTGAGTGTAACCGATGTGAAATGGCTAGCTAGTTTGCGATGGTGCGTGCTAATAGCGTTTCAATCGGTGACGTCACTCGCTCTGAGACCTTGAAGTAGTTGTTTGCTTTTGTGGAGCGATGGGTAACGATGCTTCGAGGGTGGCTGTTGTTGATGTGTGCAGAGGGTCCCTGGTTCGGGCCCAGGTAGGGGCGAGGAGAGGGACGGAAGCTATACTGTTACACATATGCCAGCACCAACAACACAAGCCTCCCTGTTATGGGTGAGTGAAGTGTGTTTTGAAAAACTGAAAGTATGCATCTTAGAAATAGAAACTCAGAATCAAATAGGATTCCCAAAAATATCAGGGTCTCTGGTAGAATAATTATTTTGATTGGAGATTTTCTGTATTCATCAGAGTGCCATCAAGTAGCCTGATTTCAGATGTGTCCATGTAAACAGGCTTATTAGGGAAATCGTTCCTCTTGTACACAAGAGCGCACTTAATCAAGAGCTCACTTAATCAAACTTTCACATTCACCTAAGTATTCACAATAACCATATTATTGTGTACATATACATGTACCCACTGCCCCCCCAAATGCACACACACACACACACACACACACACACACACACACACACACACACACACACACACACACACACACACACACACACACACACACACACACACATAAAATGGTGCTGAAGAATAAGGCAGACGTTTACGTGTCCCCAACCAATTTAGTTTTTTTGTTTGTTTATTTGCGTTGTTTGTAACTTATTTTTTTACTTATTTTGTACATAATGTTGGCGCTACCGTCTCTTATGACCGAAAATAACTTCTGGATATCAGGACTGCGATTACTCACCATGGACTTGCAGAATCCTTTTTTCGCTTTAACGAGTCTGACGAGCGCGACGGGAAGGATACACTGCTTTCCCGGGAACAGGCCCAGGTCCCCATGATTTGCATGAAGAGGAGGCAGAAATCCACAGGTGATGCAACCTCTATTACGCTCCACACTGCCCTTTCCCACCTGGACAAAAGGAAAACCTATGTGAGAATGCTATTCATTGACTACAGCTCAGCATTCAACACCATAGTGCCCTCAAAGATCATCAATCAGCTATGGACCCTGGGACTAAACACCTCCCTCTGCAACTGGATCCTGGACTTCCTGACGGGCCGCCCCCAGGTGGTAAGGGTAAGTAGCAACACATCCGCCACGCTAATCCTCAATACAGGGGCCCCTCAGGGGTGCGTGCTCAGTTCCCTCCTGTACTCCCTGTTCATTCATGACTGCATGGCCAGGCACGACTCCAACACCATCATTACGTTTGCTGATGACACAACAGTGGTAGGCCTGATCACGATGAGACAGCCTATAGGGAGGAGGTCAGAGACCTGGCCGGGTGGTGCCAGGACAACAACCTCTCCCTCAACGTGATCAAGACAAAGGAGATGATTGTGGACTACAGGAACACGAGCACGCCCCCATTCTATCGACAGGGCTGCAGTGGCGCAGGTTGAGAGCGTCAAGTTTCTTAGTGTCCACATCACCAACAAACTAACATGGTCCAAGTACACCAATATAGTCATGAAGAGGGCACGACAAAACCTATTCCCACTCAGGACACTGAAAAGATTTGGCATGGGTCCTCAGATCCTCAAAAGGTTCTACAGCTGCACCATCCTGTCTGGTTGCGTCACTGCCTGGTATGGCAACTGCTCAGCCTCCGACCGCAAGGCACTACAGAGGGTACAGTACATCACCGGGGCCAAGCTTCCTACCATCTAGAACCTCTATACCAGGCGATGTCAGAGGAAGGCCCTAAAAATTGTCAAAAACTCCAGCCACCCTAGTCATAGACATTTGTCTCTTCTACCGCACGGCAAGCGGGACCAAAGTGCCAAGTCTAGGTCCAAGAGGCTTCTAAACAGCTCCCACCCCAAAGCCATAAGACTCCTGAACACCTATTCAAATGGCTACCCAGACTATTTCCGCTGCCCCCCCCCCCGCCCTATTTTACACCGCTGCTACTCTCTGTTGTTATCATCTATACATAGTCACTTTAATAACTCTTCCTACATGTACATATTACCTCAACTAACCAGTGCCCCTAAACATTGACTCTGTATCGCTACCCTCTTGTATATATTCTCGCTATTGTTATTTTACTGCTGCTCTTTAAAATTACTTGTTACTTTTATTTCTCATTCATATTTTTTTTCGACTGCATTGTTGGTTAGTGGCTCATAAGTAAGCATTTCGCTGTATTTGGCGCATGTGACAAATAAAATTAGATTTAATTAGATTTTACTTAAATACACACACACACACACACACACACACACACACACACACACACACACACATAAATACATGCGCACACATAAATACACGCAAACACATTAATACACTCACACACATAAATATACACAGATTTTTTACAATTTTATTTCACCATTATTTAACCAGCAAGGCCAGTTGAGAATAAGTTCTCATTTATATATGCGACCTGGCAAAGAAAAAGCAAAGCAGTGCGACAAAAACAACAACACCACAGAGTTACACATAAACAACGTACAGTCAATAACACAATAGAAAAATCTATGTACTGTGTGTGCAAATGTATAAGGCTTCTAAACACATAAATACACGCAAACACGTAAATACACACACACACACACACATCAATACACACATATACACATCAATACCCACATATACACATAAATACACACACACACATAAATACACGCACACACGTAAACACACACACACACACACTTAAATACACACACACGTAAATACACGCACACACATAAATACACGCACACATGTAAGTAAATACACACACACATAAATACACAGACACACACACATAAATACACACACATAAATACACACACACATACATACACACACACACATAAATACACACACAGTTATCCCCACCCTTCTTGCCTCACACACACAGAGCCCCCCTCCCAGTCTCCCCACTCACTTACCCTTTATCTCTCTTTCTCTCTTTCCCCGTACCCCTCTCTGTCTGTCTCCAGTGCCAGCTGGGAGTTCTACCCCTGGGTACTGGGAATGACCTGGCGCGGGTGCTGGGCTGGGGCCCGTCGTGTGATGATGACACGCAGCTGCCCCAGATCCTGGAGAAACTGGAGCGGGCCAGCACCAAAATGTTGGACCGCTGGAGCATCATGACCTATGAAATGAAGATCCTTTCCAAACACAGCGGGCCTGTCACTCCCGACGACACTGACCACGACCAGGTACACGCTCATCTGACACATTTTTGAGGATAGTGCGACATTTTGGCAACAAAGCCCTTTTTCTACTTACCCAAAGTCAGATGGGATATCATTTTTATGTCTCCGTGTGCAGTTTGAAGGAAGTTGAAGGTAGTTTCTGGATGCCACGTTAAGATTTTGGGGTGATTTATAATGTTAACAGTTTTCCTCTGACCGTGCTTAGTTTTATGGTCATTATGACTTATCCTCTTTCTACGTGTCCTCAGTTCCAGATCTCAGCCTATGAAGACTCGGTAGCTGCCAATCTCACCAAGATCCTCAACGCTGAACAAAGCTCTGTGGTCATCTCCTCTGCTAAGTGAGTCTCTCACCTCAGCTGAATTTGTACATTCTGCATCCAGAATGAACAAAGCTGTGGTTGTGTTCATGAAAAGGGTAAATTTGGTGGGCAGGCTGATTGCTAAAGGAATATTCGTAAGGGATGTGTTGGTGCCGATTTCTCCTCTTTCGACTCCTTCGACTGGAGTGTTAGTTGCGAATCTGCCTCAGTTTATTAACTTTTTGCGGAACAGTGGGACGCTACAGTCCCACCTGGCCAACATTCGGTGAAATTGCAGAGCGCCAAATTCAAATTAAATTACTATAAATATTAAACTTTCATGAAATCACAAGTGCAATACATCAAAATAAAGCTTAACTTGTTGTTAATCCAGCCCCCGTGTTAGATTTCAAAAAGGCTTTACGGCGAAAGCAAACCATGCAATTATCTGAGGACAGCGCCCAGCACACAAATGCAGAACAAATCCTTTTCAACCAGGGAGTTGCACCACGAAAGTCATAAATAGTGCTATATTATATGCCTTACCTTTGAAGATCTTCTTCTGTTGGTACTCCAAAAGGTCCAAGTTACATTACAAATGGTCCTTTTGTTCGATAAACTCTTTCTTTATATCCATAAAAACTCAGGTTAACTGGCGCACTTCAGTCAATAATCCACTTGTTTTCCATTCTTCAAAATGCATACAAAATGAATCCCAAACGTTACCAATAAACTTATCCAAACAAGTCAATCAACGTTTATAATCAACCCTTAGGTACCCTAAAACGCAAATAAACTATAACATTTAAGACGGAGAATCGTTATTGTCTTTAACGGAGAAAAATGCCAAAGAACATGCTCTCATTCACGAGCTTGGGAGCCACCTAGAAAAACTACCATTTCTGGCAATTTTTCCAAAAACCAGCCAGAAACTCTTTCTGAAGACGGTTGACATCTAGTGGAAGCCCTAGGAAATACAATCGGGCACGATTTTGCCCTATTATTAAAGTGCCAGCCATTGAAATCAGTGGTAGAATGAAAACTTATTTTTTTGGGATGGTTTGTCCTCGGGGTCTCGCCTGCCATTTCAGTTCTGTTATACTCACAGACATTATTTTAACAGTTGTAGAAACGTTAGAGTGTTTTCTATCCAAATCTATCCAAATTCTATCTACAAATCTATATGCATATCCTAGCTTCTGGGCCTGAGTAGCAGGCAGTTTACTTTGGGCACGCTTTTTATCCAGACGTCAAAATACTGCCCCCTATCCCAAAGAAGTTTTACGGATGATCAAATTCAATAAGAGCTGAGTTGGTTTGGTAAGTTTGAGAGCGGTTTTCATGTACTGTCGGCAGGTTTTCAGGCAGGTGTTGTTTCTTTCCAGAAGCAAGTGTTCATGTTTCTGAATAACAATGAGCAACAGTTACATGTGCATTTTAAAGTGAGGCAAGGGGAGTGGCTCTATGCTGGGTTTGCCAACACAGATAGTCTACGGTGCTTTGAGTGTGGGTATTTGGGGCATAAGAGTTTTGCGTGCCCACATAAAGGCCGTAGACAAGGTGAGGGTACAAGGGCCGGTGGGGGAAATAGAGGTCAACGTGCAGGGGGCCATGAGATGCAAGCAGCAGAGGTTGGGCCTTGTCATGCTATGGATGGGGTGTAGATGAGACTGGGTCTAGTCCTGTTATGGATGGGGGTGTAGATGAGGCTGGGTATAGTCACGTTATGGATGGTGGTGTAGATGAGGCTAGGTCTATTCAGGTTATGCTAGTAGATGAAGAGAGTATAGTGGGGAAGGGCAAGCGACCAGGGGTGGTGGAGGAGGGTGTCCAAGCGGAAGAGGAGAAAGGGGGAGAAGAAAGGAGGTGGGAGGAGGGAAGCTGGTGTGGTCAAAGGTACTAAGGAACCTTTGCCTGGTGCTGGGGGGAGGCCCCGACTAGAGAGAAAAGGCAGGTGGTCAGGATGGGAGATGGAGATGAGTAGGAGGACGATGAGTGTGAGGAAGAGGATGATGAAGAGGCTTTCTTTTCAGACTTCTCCTCAATTGGTCCAGAGCTGACAGCCAGTCGGGCAGAGGGGACACAATGAGGGAAATGTCAAGGTTCCTGAATGAGACTAAGGGAAAAAGGTTAATCTTGAAGCTTTTTTCTGTGATCCGGGAAAGTTTGTAAAATCAGTAGAACACGCTATGAAAAATGAGGTGCATGATAACCCCTTACCCAGGAAACGTTTTAGGTTGAGGAAGTGGGTCACAACAGTGCGTAAGGGTATACCTTCAGATTCTGTTTAGATTAATAGTTTTTTTCTGGCACTGTGGCTTTTTGAGCTTTGCTGTTGGTCTCTTTCTTTGCAGGCTTTTCTCCCACTTCTTATGGAGACTCTTCGGGTAGACTCGCTCAATATAAATGGCACCAGAGATGAGGGAAAGAGGAGTCTGTTGGGTGAATATGTAAAATAAAAACAAGTACACGTGTTGTTTCTGCAGGAGACGCATAGTGATGTGGTGAATGAAGTAGATTGGGGGCTCTGGTGGAAAGGGGCAGGTGTGCTGAGCCATGGGACAAATGTTAGTGCAGGGGTGGCAGTCATTTTTGCATCGGGTCTGGCTGTAAAAATTTGCTCCTCAACAGAGGTGCTTGTAGTAAAAGCAGAAATTAACAACAGGGGTTTTGTCCTTATACATGTGTAGGTGCTTAACCTCTCTGGGATATGTGGGACGGTAGCGTCCCACCTGGCCAACATCCAGTGAAAATGCAGAGCGCCAAATTCAAATAAATTACTATAAAAATGTAACTTTCATGAAATCACACATTCAATATACCAAATTAAAGCTACATTTGTTGTGAATCCAGCCAACGTGTCAGATTTTTAAAAAAAATTAAGGCGAAAGCAAACAATGCTATTATCTGAGGATAGCACCCAGCTAACAATCACAGACCATCATATTTCAACCCTCCCGGCGCGACACAAAACGCAGAAATAAAGATATAATTCATGCCTTACCTTTGACGAGCTTCTTCTGTTGGCACTCCAATATGTCCCATAAACATCACAAATGGTCATTTTGTTCGATTCCGTCGATATATATCCAAAATATCAATTCATTTTGCGTGTTCGATCCAGAAAAACACTGGTTCCAACTTGCACAACGTGACTACAAAATATCTCAAAAGTTACCTGTAAGCTTTGTCCAAACTTTTCAAACTGCTTTTGTAATACAACTTTAGGTATTTTTTACGTAAATAATCGATAAAATTCAAGACGGGATGATCTGTGTTCAATTCTGGAGGAAAACAATGTGTAGCATGCTTTCTGGTCACGCTACTCTAACAAACAGGACACCACACTGGAGCCTCATTCTGAACATGGCTACTTCTTCATTTCTCAAAGGAAAAACGTCAACCAATTTCTAAAGAATGTTGACATCCAGTGGAAGCGATAGGAACTGCAGCAAGGTCCCTTAGAAATCTGGATTCCCAATTGAAAAGACAGTGACCTCAAAAAAATCTGAATGGTTTGTCCTCTGGGTTTTGCCTGCCAAATAAGTTATGTTATAGTCACAGACATGATTCAAACAGTTTTAAAAACTTCAGAGTGTGTTCTATCCAATACTAATAATATGCATATATTACCATCTGTGACTGAGTAGGAGGCAGTTTACTCTGGGCACGCTTTTCATCCAAATGTGAAAATGCTGCCCCCTATCCTAAAGAAGTTAACTTCTTTGGGCTGCAAGCCCGATGTCAATACACTTATGACAACAGCCGATCAAGTGCAGGGCGCGAAATTCAAAATATATTTTTGGGAAATATTTAACTTTCACACATTAACAAGTCCAATACAGCAAATGAAATATAAACATCTTGTGAATCCAGCCAACGTGTCCGATTTTTAAAATGTTTTACAGCGAAAACACCACGTATATTTATGTTAGCTCACCACCAAATACAAAAAAGGACAGACATTTTTCACAGCACAGGTAGCATGCACAAAACCAACCTAACTAACCAAGAACCAACCAAACTAACCAAGAAACAACTTCATCAGATGACAGTCTTATAACATGTTATACAATAAATCTATGTTTTGTTCGAAAAATGTGCACATTTGAGGTATAAATCAGTTTTACATTGCAGCTACCATCACAGCTACCGTCAGAAATAGCACCGAAGCAGCCAGAGTAATTACAGACACCAACGTGAAATACCTAATTACTCATCATAAAACATTTCTGAAAAATACATAGTCTACAGCAAATGAAAGACAGGCATCTTGTGATTCCAGCCAATATTTCCGATTTATTAAGTGTTTTACAGCGAAAACACAATATAGCGTTATATTAGCTTACCACAATAGCCAGAAACACAAGCCATTTCCCAGTAGCAAAGGTTAGCGATCGTAAAACAAACCAGTAAAAGATATATAATTTTTGTCTAACCTTGATATTCTTCATCAGATGACAGTCCTATAACATCAGGTTATACATACACTTATGTTTTGTTCGAAAATGTGCATATTTAGAGCTGAAATCAGTGGTTATACATTGTGCTATCGTAGCTACTTTTTCCCACAACGTCCGGATATTTTTCTGACACTTTTTCTGACACACATCTGACCAAATAGCTATTCATAAACATAACTAAAAAATACATGGTGTATAGGAAATGATAGATCCATTAGTTCTTAATGAAATCGCCGTGTTAGAATTCTAAAAATAACTTCATTACGACATACAGCTTCGTTATAGCTAGAGTACCCAAACGCTGGGCGCCGACGACTAGTTCACATGTACGACAGATATATGAAATAGCATCATAAAATGTTTCCTACTTTTGCTGATCTTTCATCAGAATGTTGGACAAGGGGTCCTTTGTCAAGAACAATCGTTGTTTGGATTTAGAACGGCCTCTTTCCCTCTCGATTTAGCAAGCACACTTAGCCAAGTGGCACGAATCTCTCCATGTCAACAAACGGAAGAGAACGGAACACGGCAAAACTCCCGAAAAAATTTCAATAATCTGATTAAACTATATTGAAAAAACATACTTTACGATGATATGGTCACATGTATCAAATAAAATCAAAGCCGGAGATATTAGTCGTCCATAACGGCAGCTTATCAGAAGGCAAATCCAGGTTCCTTCTCGCGCCTTCCTGAAAACAGGAAATGGGTGACACGTCATTCCAAGAGCTGTTATTCCACTTCAGACCAAGACAAAAACACCCCCATTTCTTCTCTCACCACCTCTTGACATCCAGGGGAAGGTGTATGACGTGCATGTATACTTATACGTATCATGCCCATTTATAGGCAGGACCTAGAAGAGAGCATAGTTTTCAGACTTTCCACTTCCTGGTCAGGAAGTTTGTGCCAAATGAGTTCTGTTTTACTCACAGATACAATTCAAACGGTTTTAGAAACTAGAGAGTGTTTTCTATCCAATAGTAATAATAATATGCATATTGTACGAGCAAGAATTGAGTACGAGGCCGTTTGAAATGGGCACCTTTTATCTGGCTACTCAATACTGCCCCTGCAGCCAAAACAGGTTAACTTTCACACATTAACAAGTCCAATACAGCAAATGAAAGGTACACATCTTGTGAATCCAGCCAACATGTCCGATTTTTAAAATGTTTTACAGCGAAAACAGCACGTATATTTATGTTAGCTCACCACCAAATACAAAAAAGGACAGACATTTTTCACAGCACAGGTAGCATGCACAAAGCCAACCCTACTAACCAAGAACCAACCAAACTAACCAACAAACAACTTCATCAGATGACAGTCTTATAACATGTTATTCAATAAATCTATGTTTTGTTCGAAAAATGTGCATATTTCAGGTATAAATCATAGTTTACATTGCAGCTACAATCAGAAATTGCACCGAAAGCAGACAGAATAATTACAGACACCAACGTCAAATACCTAAATACTCATCAAAAAACATTTCTGAAAAATACATAGTGTACAGCAAATGAAAGACAGGCATCTTGTGATTCCAGCCAATATTTCCGATTTATTAAGTATTTTACAGCGAAAACACAATATAGCGTTATATTAGCTTACCACAATAGCCAGAAACACAAGCCCTTCCCCAGTAGCAAAAGTTAGCGATCGTAACAAACCAGCAAAAGATATATAATTTTTGACTAACCTTGATAAGCTTCATCAGATGACAGTCCTATAACATCAGGTTATACATACACTTATGTTTTGTTCAAAAATGTGCATATTTAGAGCTGAAATCAGTGGTTATATATTGTGCTAACGTAGCCACTTTTTCCCACAACGTCCGGATATTTTTCTGACACTTTTTCTGACACACATATTCTGACCAAATAGCTATTCATAAACATAACTAAAATATGCATGTTGTATAGGAAATGATAGATACACTAGTTCTTAATGCAATCGCCATGTTAGAATTCTAAAAATAACTTAATTACGACTTCCAGCTTAGGTATAGCGAGAGAGTACCCAAAAGCTGGGCGCAAACGACTAGCACAACATGTTTGACAGATATATGAAATAGCATCATAAAATGGGTCCTACTTTTGCTGACCTTCCATCAGAATGTTGTACAAGGGGTCCTTTGTCGGGAACAATCGTTGTTTGGTTTTAGAATGTCTTCTTCTCCAGTCGATTAGCACGAAAAGCTAGCAAAGTGGCGCAAAGCTCTCCTTCGTGAACAAATGCAGACAAAGCAACTCGCCTAACGTCCCGAAAAAATTTCAATAATCTAATAAAACTATATTGAAAAAACATACTTTACGATGATATTGTCACATTTATCAAATAAAATCAATGCCGGAGATATTAGTCGTCTATAACGACAGCTTTACAGAAGGCAATACCAGGTCCCTTCTCGCGCGTTCCAGAAAACAGGAAATTGGGGTCACGTCATGCCAAGAGCTTTTATTCGACCTCAGATCATGTTATACACTCCATTTCTTCTCTCACTGCCTGTGGACATCTAGTGGAAGGCGTATGAAGTGCATGTATACTAATACATATCAAGCACATTTATAGGCAGGCCCTAGAACAGAGCATCAATTTCAGATTTTCCACTTCCTGTCAGGAAGTTTGCTGCAAAATGAGTTCTGTTTTACTCACAGATATAATTCAAACGGTTTAAGAAACTAGAGAGTGTTTTCTATCCAATAGTAATAATAATATGCATATTGTACGAGCAAGAATTGAGTACGAGGCCGTTTGAAATGGGCACCTTTTATCCAGGCTACTCAATACTGCCCCTGCAGCCCAAAGAGGTTAACACAGGGAGAGAGACTGACACTTGTCTATAAATGTCTGTTTGGGTGTCTTAGACAGGAACTATCACAGGTAGCGCCTGAGGAGACGCTGGTAGTCGGCGGGGACTGGAACTGTACGATGGATTTGACGAAAGACAGAAATGGGGAGGAACCTCATTCAGGCTAAGTGGTGGTGTTAACCTCACTAGGATACGTGGGACACTAGCGTCCCACCTGGCCAACATCCAGTGAAATTGCAGAGTGCCAAATTCAAAAACAGAAATATTCATTATAAAAATTCATAAAACATACAAGTGTTATACATCGGTTTAACTTCTCACGAGTCACCATCCCGGATCCGGGAGCACCCTCATCAGTAAAAAAGCTGACTAGCATAGCCTAGAATAGCGCCACAAGTAAATACTAGCATCTAAATATCATGAAATCACAAGTCCAAGACACCAGATGAAAGATACACATCTTGTGAATCCAGCCATCATTTCCGATTTTTTTAATGTTTTACAGCGAAAACACAATATGTATTTCTATTAGCTAACCACGATAGCAAAAGACTCAACCGCATATTTTCACCATTTTTTTACCGCATAGGTAGCTATCACAAATTCGACCAAATAAAGATATAAATAGACACTAACCAAGAAACAACTTCATCAGATGACAGTCTTATAACAGATTTATTGTATAGCATATGTTTTGTTCGAAAAATGTGCATATTTCAGGTATAAATCATAGTTTTACATTGCAGCCACCATCACAAATCTCACCAAAGCAGCTAGAATAACTACAGAGACCAACGTAAAATACATAAATACTCATCATAAAGCATTTATGAAAAATACATGGTGTACAGCAAATGAAAGACAAACATCTTGTGAATCCAGCCAATATTGCAGATTTTTTAAGCGTTTTACAGCGAAAACACAATATAGCATTATATTAGCTTACTACAATAACCAACCACACAACGTCATTCATTCAACGCAACGTTAGCGATAGCAAAAAAAACAGCAAAAGATATAAATTTCTTCACTAACCTTCACAATCTTCATCAGATGACAGTCCTATAACATCATATTACACAATACATATATGGTTTGTTCGAAAATGTGCATATTTAGTGGGCACAAATCATGGTTTTACAATGTGAATACGTAGTCAAAATGCAAAAATATTGTCTGGGGAAATCTTGGAGAAGCACCTAATCTAATCAAATAACTAATCATAAACTTTACTAAAAAATGCATGTTGGACAGCAAATGAAAGATACACTAGTTCTTAATGCAACCGCTGTGTTAGATTTTTAAAAATAACTTTAGTACGACATACAGCGTACGTTATAGCGAGACAAAAATCACGTTAAAAATCACGTTATAGCGCCCAAAATCAGGGCGAAAAATACGACTACACATTTTCGACAGAAATACGAAATAACATCATAAATGGTTCCTACTAGTTGATGAGCTTCCATCAGAATCTTGTACAAGGTGTCCTTTGTCCAGAATAATTGTTGTTCGGTTGTAGAATGTCCTCTTCATCTGTCGAATTAGCAACCAAAGCTAGCCATGTGGCGCAGGAGTGTCCAAACTCACCATAAAGCAAAACAAAAAAAAGGCCGAAAATCGCAATAAACTGATATAAACTGATATAACTCGGTTTAAAATAACTACTTTATGATGTTTTTAACACATATATCAAATAAAATCAGAGCCGGAGATATCTAACGTCTATAACGAAAGCTTTTCAGAACGCAATCCATGGGTCCTTCCCATGGGTCCTTTCATGGGTGAACTTTGGACTGGTCTCTCTAGATCAAATGAAGGCTTTTTATAGAGTGGACCATAAGTATCTGTTTAATGTGATGTTTGGGAAAGGTTTTTGGCCTGTGTGAAGATGTTGTATGCTGGGGCATCATGTATGGTCAAGGTGGGAGGGGGGCTCAGTAGGCCAGTGGGTGAGACGGGGCATTAGACAAGGATGCCCTCTATCGGGGCAGTTATATACACTAGCCATTGAGCCTTTTTTGGGCCTGCTGCGCAGGAGACTGCAGGGAGTGTGCTGGAGTGGGGTTGTGAAGGGCTTAACATTTTGGGGGTGTACCTGGGCTCGAAGAGGTGGGTTAGGAAGAACTAGGAGGGGCTGTCCCAAGCAGTGATGTCATGACTGGCCGGATGGAGGTCGCTCCTGTCCCAAGTGTCATATAGATGGAGGGTGCTGATAATCAGTAACATGGTCGGGGTCTTCCTTGTGGCATAAACTGGCTATCAACCCCTGCTCTCAGACCGTCAAAGTGAGCTGGTGGATTTTTTCTGGTCGGGCCATCACTGGCTGAGGGCGTCAGTGTTGTATATGTCCAGTCACGAAGGAGGACAGGACCTGATGGTATTGGACACCAGCATGCACGCTGCTGAGGAGAGCTGTTGGATTAGGGTTGGACCGGCAGCTGTTCCTCATGAGGCTGGAGAGGCTGAGTACAGCAGGTCTCTCTGATTTTCTCTCTGAAGGCCTGGCAGCTGCTAAGGCCCACATGAGAAGGGGGTATGGAGCCTGGGCTGTGGGTGTGGGAGGAGCCAATCTTCCACAACACAGCCATCCCTTTGAGATTGGTTCAGTCGGCCACCCTGCAGAAGCTACTGATGGTAGCGGGTTTACAAAGGCTGGGTGACCTGCGGCTACAGGGGGAGGAGGGGTGGAAAACCCTGGAAGTCCTGGCACAACAACATGACTAACATCTCTTAGTCTGCAGGAGAGATTCCTGGGGGAGGTCCAGGAGGCACTGTCTGAGCCAATAAGGGGGGTGTTTGAGGGGCCAAAGGGGGAGGGGCCACCATTGTTTCTGCCACTGCAGGTGACGGCAGAGACTGGGGACTGGCAAGGTGGTCTGGAGGACTTGTTCGATTTTAACACTCCGAGCCTGGGGGAGTTTGAGGGGGTGGGAGGTAAAGCCCTCTACAACCTCTGCATTAATAAGGTGAGGAACATTAGGAGCCTAACAGGAGTGAAGGCACATCAGTGGCAGGATGTATGTGGGGCGGAGAGTATGGTGGGTTTTAGATGGAGGTGGCTCTACAGTTTCCCAGTACCAAAGAGGTCAGGGGACCTCCAGAGCGTTTTACATGGAGCCCTGGCCACTAATAGCTGGTTGGCACTGCTCTAGCCGGGAGTTGGACAGGAGTGTCCTTTCTGTGTCGTGAGTAAAACATGTGTTTTTTGTGTGCGCCAGGTTAATGCCATTAATGTCTCTGTTGGAATGTCTGTGTGAGAGCTTCTCTCTCTCTCTTTCTCCCTCATATCTCTCTCTCTCTCTCTCTCTCTCTCTCTCTTACCCTCATCTCTCTCTCTCTCTCTTTTCTCTCTCCCCTTCTAGGATCCTGTGTGAGACAGTGAAGGACTTTGTTGCCAAAGTGGGGAAGTCCTATGAGAGAAGCACTGAGAATACAGAGGAGTGTGACACCATGTCTCTCAAAGTAAGTACAACACACACACACACACACACACACACACACACACACACACACACACACACACACACACACACACACACACATATATACACATACACACACACACACACATACACGTATACACATATACACACACACACATACATACACATACACACACACACACTCTAACTTAACTCCTCTCCCCCACCAGTGTGCCATCCTGAATGAGAAGCTAGATTTGCTCCTTCAGACCCTCAACACAGACACCCAGTCATTCCCCCCACCTCCTCGCCTTTCCACTCCCCCCATCGTCGAGGAGGAGGAGGAAGAAGAGGAGGAGGTGAGCGAGGAGTCGTTGAGCGAGCTGAAGGAGAAACTGGAAGCGGAGGAGAGTGAGAAGGGAGGAGAGAACGGAGGAGGTTCGCCACACAAGATGTTCAGAGCTAAAGAAGAGTTGATGCTACGGGCAAACAGCCTGAAGAAGGCTGTACGAGAGATTATGCAACAGGCAGAGAGAGGTACGTAGATATAGAACATAACAGATCATGGAACAGGCAGAGAGAGGTACGTAGATATAGAACATAACAGATCATGGAACAGGCGGAGAGAGGTACGTAGATACAGATCATGGAACAGGCGGAGAGAGGTACGTAGATATAGAACATAACAGATCATGGAACAGGCGGAGAGAGGTACGTCATATAGAACATAACAGATTATGGAACAGGCAGAGAGAGGTACGTACATATAGAACATAACAGATCATGCAACAGACAGAGAGAGGTACGTAGATATAGAACATGGAACAGGCAGAGAGAGGTACGTAGATATAGAACATAACAGATCATGGAACAGGCAGAGAGAGGTACGTAGATATAGAACATAACAGATCATGGAACAGGCAGAGAGAGGTACGTACATATAGAACATAACAGATCAATGGAACAGGTAGAGAGAGGTACGTAGATATAGAACATAACAGATCATGGAACAGGCAGAGAGAGGTACGTAGATATAGAACATAACAGATCATGGAACAGGCGGAGAGAGGTACGTCATATAGAACATAACAGATCATGGAACAGGCAAAGAGAGGTACATAGATATAGAACATAACAGATTATGCAACAGGCAGAGAGAGGTACGTAGATATAGAACATAACAGATTATGCAACAGGCAGAGAGAGGTACGTAGATATAGAACATAACAGATTATGCAACAGGCGGAGAGAGGTACGTAGATATAGAACATAACAGATTATGCAACAGGCAGAGAGAGGTACGTAGATATAGAACATAACAGATTATGCAACAGGCGGAGAGAGGTACGTAGATATAGAACATAACAGATCATGGAACAGGCGGAGAGAGGTACGTCATATAGAACATAACAGATCATGGAACAGGCGGAGAGAGGTACGTAGATATAGAACATAACAGATCATGGAACAGGCGGAGAGAGGTACGTAGATATAGAACATAACAGATCATGGAACAGGCGGAGAGAGGTACGTACATATAGAACATAACAGATTATGCAACAGGTAGAGAGAGGTACGTAGATATAGAACATAACAGATCATGGAACAGGCGGAGAGAGGTACGTAGATACAGATCATGGAACAGGCGGAGAGAGGTACGTCATATAGAACATAACAGATCATGCAACAGGTAGAGAGAGGTACGTAGAAATACATTATGACAAAACGGATCAGACATACACTATAATAGAGCCTTTGGCGAGTCTTTCATGCCTGTTTCAGAGAGAATACAATGGGACTCCAGATAGTTCAACTACAAAAAGACTTGGTAATCACTTTGTCACGTAATATGAAGATGTAATGTGAAGTTTCAGACCCTTCTCTCCCTCTCCCCTCACCCTCTCCCCCTCCTTCTCTCTCTCATTCTCTCCCTCTTCCCCTTCTTCTCTCGTTTCTCCTCATCCCCTTCCCCTCCTCACTCTTCTCCTCTCCCTGCCCCCTCTCTCTCCCTAGTGGTGGATGAGCAGAATGCCAGCACGGAGGAGCAGGAGCTGCCGTCCACGTTAGAGTTCAGGAAGGAGGGAGAGGAGGACAACAGGGACAGTGAAAAGGACGAGGACACCAAGGAACTAGAGACCCTGCCATGTGAGTCACCTGCCTCTCTAGCTCTGTCTGTCTGTCTGTCTGTCTGTCTGTCTGTCTGTCTGTCTGTCTGTCTCTTGCTTCCATCTATCCAATCCTGTTAAGATCTAGAGGAGTGACTGAATCAACGTTGTTTCCGTGTTCTTTCAACAAAAACATTCATTGTGATGACGTTGAATCAACATGGAAAACTGATTCGATTTGCAAAAAGTCATCAACGTGATTGAATTTCATATTTTTTTCACCCAACTTTGAACATAAATGCAATGACCTGGTGAAATGTTTTGTTGATTTCACATTAAATTGACATTAGTTCACAATGAAAATTAAATCAAAACTAGATGTTGAATGACGTCTGTGCCCAGTGTGTAGGGAGTAGGGGCTAGAGAATAGGGGCAAGGGTATAGGGGCTAGAGAATAGGGGCTAGGGTATAGGGGCTAGAGAATTGGGGCTAAAGAGTAGGGGCTAGGGTAGAGGGGCTAGAGAATTGGGGCTAAAGAGTAGGGGCTAGGATATAGGGGCTAGAGAATAGGGGCTAGGGTATAGGGGCTAGAGAATAGGGACTAGAGAGTAGGGGCTAGAGAATAGGGGCTAGAGAGTAGGGGCTAAGGTGTAGGGGTTAGGGAGTAGGGGCTAGAGAATAGGGGCTATGGTATAGGGGCTAGAGAATAGGGGCTAGAGAATAGGGGCTAGAGAATAGGGGCTATGGTATATAGGGGCTAGAGAATAGGGACTAGAGAGTAGGGGCTAGAGAGTAGGGGCTAAGGTGTAGGGGCTAGGTTAATGGCGGCTAGAGAATAGATGCTAGGGTATAGGGGCTAGAGAATAGGGGCTAGAGAATAGGGGCTAGAGAATAGGGGCTAGGGTGTAGGGGCAAGGGTATAGGGGCTAGAGAATAGGGGCTAGAGAATAGGGGCTAGAGAATAGGGGCTAGGGTATAGGGGCTAGAGAATAGGGACTAGAGAATAGGGGCTAGGGTGTAGGGGCTAGAGAATAGGGGCTAGAGAATAGGGGCTAGGGTATAGGGGCTAGAGAATAGGGGCTAGAGAATAGGGGCTAGAGAGTAGGGGCTAGAGAATAGGGGCTAGAGAATAGGGGCTAGGGTATAGGGGCTAGAGAATAGGGACTAGAGAGTAGGGGCTAGAGAATAGGGGCTAGGGTATAGGGGCTAGAGAATAGGGACTAGAGAGTAGGGGCTAGAGAATAGGGGCTAGAGAGTAGGGGCTAGGGTGTAGGGGTTAGGGAGTAGGGGCTAGAGAATTGGGGCTATGGTATAGGGGCTAGAGAGTAGGGGCTAGAGAGTAGGGGCTAGGGTGTAGGAGTTAGGGAGTAGGGGCTAGAGAATTGGGGCAAGGGTATAGGGGCTAGAGAGTAGGGGCTAGAGAATAGGGGCTAGGGTATAGGGGCTAGAGAGTAGGGTCTAGAGAATAGGGGCTAGGGTATAGGGGCTAGGGTGTAGGGGCTAGAGAATAGGGGCTAGGGTGTAGGGGCTAGAGAATAGGGGCTAGAGAATAGGGGCTAGAGAATAGGGGCTAGAGAATAGGGGCTAGGGTGTAAGGGCTAGAGAATAGGTAGAGAGAATAGGAGGTAGAGAATATCAGCTAGGGTGTAGGGGCTAGAGAATAGGGGCTAGGGAGTAGGGGCTAGGGTGTAGGGGCTAGGGTGTAGGGGCTAGAGAATAGGGGCTAGAGAATAGGGGCTAGAGAATAGGGGCTAGAGAATAGGGGCTAGAGAATAGGGGCTAGGGTGTAAGGGCTAGAGAATAGGTAGAGAGAATAGGAGGTAGAGAATATCAGCTAGGGTGTAGGGGCTAGAGAATAGGGGCTAGGGAGTAGGGGCTAGGGTGTAGGGGCTAGGGAGTAGGGGCTAGAGAATTGGGGCTAGGGTATAAGGGCTAGAGAGTAGGGACTAGAGAATAGGGACTAGGGTATAGGGGCTAGAGAGTAGGGGCTAGAGAATAGGGGATAGAGAATAGGGGCTGGAGAATAGGGGCTAGAGAAAAGGGGCTAGGGTAAAGGGGCTAGGGAGTAGGGGGCTAGAGAATATGGGCTAGGGTATAGGGGCTAGAGAGTAGGGGCTAGAGAATAGGGGCTAGGGAGTAGGGGCCAGAGAGTAAGGGCTAGAGAATAGGGGCTAGAGAATAGGGGCTAGAGAATAGGGGATAGAGAATAGGGGATAGGGTATAGGGGCTAGAGAATAGGGGCTAGGGTGTAGGGGTTAGGGAGTAGGTGCTAGGGATTAGGTGCTAGGAGCCCATTTTGAACTCAGAAGAGGTAGTTGTATCCTACAGGAAAACACATAGGATTTTAATAACAACCCCACCTAGTGGATCGTCAACTAACTACACCCTGTCATAGGGAACATGTCGTCAACTAACTACACCCTGTCACAAGGAACATGTCCCCAACTAACTACACCCTGTCACAGGGAACATGTCCTCAACTAAATACACCCTGTCACAAGGAACATGTCCCCAACTAAATACACCCTGTCACAAGGAACATGTCCCCAACTAACTACACCCTGTCACAGGGAACATGTCCCCAACTAACTACACCCTGTCATAGGGAACATGTCCCCAACTAACTACACCCTGTCACAGGGAACATGTCCTCAACTAAATACACCCTGTCACAGGGAACATGTTTCCAACTAACTACACCCTGTCACAGGGAACATGTCATCAACTAACTACACCCTGTCACAGGGAACATGTCATCAACTAACTACACCCTGTCATAGGGAACATGTCCCCAACAACTACACCCTGTCACAGGGAACATGTTTCCAACTAACTACACCCTGTCACAGGGAACATGTCCTCAACTAACTACACCCTGTCACAGGGAACATGTTTCCAACTAACTACACCCTGTCACAGGGAACATGTCCTCAACTAACTACACCCTGTCACAGGGAACATGTCCTCAACTAACTACACCCTGTCACAGGGAACATGTTTCCAACTAACTACACCCTGTCACAGGGAACATGTCCTCAACTAACTACACCCTGTCACAGGGAACATGTCCTCAACTAACTACACCCTGTCACAGGGAACATGTCCCCAACTAACTACACCCTGTCATAGGGAACATGTCCTCAACTAAATACACCATGTCACAGGGAACATGTCCCCAACTAACTACACCCTGTCACAGGGAACATGTCATCAACTAACTACACCCTGTCACAGGGAACATGTTTCCAACTAACTACACCCTGTCATAGGGAACATGTCCTCAACTAAATACACCATGTCACAGGGAACATGTCCCCAACTAACTACACCCTGTCACAGGGAACATGTCATCAACTAACTACACCATGTCACAGGGAACATGTCCTCAACTAACTACACCCTGTCACAGGGAACATGTTTCCAACTAACTACACCCTGTCACAGGGAACATGTCCTCAACTAACTACACCCTGTCACAGGGAACATGTCCTCAACTAACTACACCCTGTCACAGGGAACATGTTTCCAACTAACTACACCCTGTCACAGGGAACATGTCCCCAACTAACTACACCCTGTCATAGGGAACATGTCCTCAACTAAATACACCATGTCACAGGGAACATGTCCCCAACTAACTACACCCTGTCACAGGGAACATGTCATCAACTAACTACACCCTGTCACAGGGAACATGTCATCAACTAACTACACCCTGTCACAAGGAACATGTCATCAACTAACTACACCCTGTCACAGGGAACATGTCCTCAACTAACTACACCCTGTCACAGGGAACATGTCCCCAACTAACTACACCATGTCACAAGGAACATGTCCCCAACTAACTACACCCTGTCACAGGGAACATGTCCTCAACTAACTACACCCTGTCACAGGGAACATGTCCTCAACTAACTACACCCTGTCACAGGGAACATGTCCCCAACTAACTACACCATGTCACAAGGAACATGTCCCCAACTAACTACACCCTGTCATAGGGAACATGTCATCAACTAACTACACCCTGTCACAGGGAACATGTCATCAACTAACTACACCCTGTCACAAGGAACATGTTTCCAACTAACTACACCCTGTCACAGGGAACATGTCCTCAACTAACTACACCATGTCACAGGGAACATGTCCCCAACTAACTACACCCTGTCACAAGGAACATGTCCCCAACTAACTACACCCTGTCATAGGGAACATGTCCCCAACTAACTACACCCTGTCACAAGGAACATGTCCCCAACTAACTACACCCTGTCATAGGGAACATGTCATCAACTAACTACACCCTGTCATAGGGAACATGTCATCAACTAACTACACCCTGTCATAGGGAACATGTCATCAACTAACTACACCCTGTCATAGGGAACATGTCATCAACTAACTACACCCTGTCATAGGGAACATGTCATCAACTAACTACACCCTGTCACAGGGAACATGTCCCCAACTAACTACACCCTGTCATAGGGAACATGTCATCAACTAACTACACCCTGTCACAGGGAACATGTCCTCAACTAACTACACCCTGTCACAGGGAACATGTCCCCAACTAACTACACCCTGTCATAGGGAACGTGGGCTCTCTCTGACAAGCCCACACATGATGTTCCCTGCTCTAAATAGATTAAAGTGTTTGTGAAGAATTAAAAAGGGAAAACATGAACTTTATTTCTCCTGATTAAATTATACTGGGTTTAGTTTGTTATTTACAGTGCAGTCAATGGATAGCTGGATTAGGTATTTCAAGAGTGGCTGAATATCTCTTTGCATAGCACAGTGTAGTATTTAAATAGCACTGTGTAGTATTTACATAGCACAGTGTAGTATTTACATAGCACAGGGAAGTATTTGCATAGCACAGTGTAGTATTTACAAACACAGAGTGTGTGTTTGTCCCTAAGTGTTTGCGTCCGTGTCCGTTTAGTTTGTTATTCACAGTGCAGTTAGTAGATAGCTGGATTAGGTATTTCAAGAGAGGCCCAATATCTCTACATGGTATTTACATAACACAGTGTAGTATTTGCATATCACTTTGTAGTATTTAAATAGCACTGTGTAGTATGTACAGAGCACATTGTAGTATTTACAGAGGACAGTGTAGTATTTACATAGCACAGTGTAGTATTTACATAGCATTGCATAGTATTTACATAGCACAGTGTAGTAGTTGCATAGCACAGTGTAGTATTTACATAGCATTGCATAGTATTTACATAGCACAGTGTAGTAGTTGCATAGCACAGTGTAGTATTTGCATAGCACAGTGTAGTAGTTGCATAGCACAGTGTAGTATTTACATAGCATTGCATAGTATTTACATAGCACAGTGTAGTAGTTGCATAGGACAGTGTAGTATTTACATAGCACAGGGAAGTATTTACATAGCACAGTGTAGTATTTGCATAGCACAGTGTAGTATTTGCATAGCACAGTGTAGTATTTGCATAGCACAGTGTTGTAGTTACATAGCACAGGGAAGTATTTACATAGCACAGTGTAGTATTTACATAGCACAATGTAGTATTTACATAGCACAGGGAAGTATTTACATAGCACAGTGTAGTATTTGCACAGCACAGGGAAGTATTTACATAGCACAGTGTAGTATTTACATAGCACAATGTAGTATTTACATAGCACAGTGTAGTATTTACATAGCACAGTGTAGTATTTACAAACACAGTGTGTTTGTTTGTCCCTAAGTGTGTGTGTCCGTGTCCTGTATGATGTGCCATTGTCTGTGGGACAGGGGCTCTTCCTGTTCACAAGGAATCTTCTTCCTGCCTCAGAGCAGTAGGGATTGTATACTCTCTGGTGTAATCCCCTTGTTCTATCGACTCGCCCCTAGATTTTTAGTACATACTAGAATAGATAGTGATCTTTAGTACATACTAGAATAGATAGTGTTTGTCTCTGTACTAACACTTCCCTTCCCTTCTCTCTCTCTCTCTCTCTCTCTCTCTCTCTCTCTCTCTCTCTCGCTCTCTCTGTCTCTCTCTCTCTCTCTCTCTGTCTCTCTCTCTCTAGTGGCTAAGAGTCCTTGTTCCCCTCCTGAAAGGTGTGTGAGTCGCAGCAGCCAATCATGTGGCTCATTCTCCATCACACCCTTCACCACCAGCAAGGAGAACCTGCCTGTACTCAACACACGTATCATCTGCCCTGGTACATCCTACGGTATATGCACTCATGGGCGCCATACACACATACATGCACATTTCACATACACACTTCACATACGCACTTCACTTTCACACTTCTTCTTCTATGGTTCATGCTCACGCGTATGCACACACACATCTGCCCTGATACATGTACACACACACACATACACACACGCACACAGATTGTCATACCGTCATAGCGATATTCGGTAATACTGGCACTGATCGCAATGGGCTCTATTTTCAGCCTTTATAATTCAAAGATTAGCAATGCTAACAAATACGTACTACATGTAAAATCCCATAGAGAATTCCTACTAAATGCAAACGAGCGCATTGCAAACATTTTATACAATCTCTGACCAAAAGTATTTACGGGACTGACATCCCAGCTCATAAATGTATACAAGTAACTCAAGAATGCTTCTTACAAAACAAATATTAGACGGCAAGCTTGATCTAGGAGGGGATTCTCTGCTGTTACCAAGCGAAGCTGGATTTAGATAGCTCGCTATTAAATGAGCAAACCAAATGCACAACTGCAGAGCACTTAATACATTTTGGAAAGTAGAAATCGTCATTTCCTGATTGCTAAAATTCAAATAATTCGCCTAATTTCTGTTTATGTGACAAAACAATCAATGTGTAGTGTAGAGAATCATTGTACAATCTAAATCACTGTGAAATATATTTTCAAAAAACAAAAATATTGTATTTTCAGCTGTTTGAAGCTTGGGTGCTAAACCGAGAGTCAAAGACGCAAAAAATATATAAAAAATTAAACGGGAAGCATACAAATAGCGCAGCTAGAACAGATCTACCGCTTCTTAGACTTGCTTTCAATGAGAATTACAGATCTATAACTCACCTTTCTATGTGAATTTGGTCGGGTCACCCAGAAAGTTACATATTGCAGGTTTAACTTAATAGTTGAATAGATATCTAGCTGGCAAACATACTGTAACTAGATCACCTGGTGAGTGCTGTACAACAGTGAGTGACTCACAAGGCTCCGGTCTCTCGTTGTTGTGTGCTTGCAAACAAACACCCTGTGACCGGGGACTACTGGTAAGCTTCATAATGAAAAATAATGTGACGTGAAATGAGGAATGCAATCTTCTTTATCGCCTAACGTATTGCACACAAGTTGACTGCAGGTATTTATTTAAAAAGTAGTTACAAATATTCAAATAAAAATCTAATATTTCAAAGAAATGGTTTCAACGGTATTGATGGTATTGAAAAACCATCCCGTGGATATTTTAAAATGCCCCAGCCCCAAGCCTCACACACACACACACACACACACATAGCAGTCTCTAAGAACATCACTGTTTCTCTGTACAGGTTTGCGTGCTGGTCTGGCAGCCTCTATAGCTGGTAGCTCCATCATCAGTAAGATGCTGCTGGCCAATATCGACCCATTTGGAGCTACGCCCTTTCTGGACTCTGACCTGGACTCACTGTAAGACCCTCTGACCTCTCAGCTCTGACCTTTAGGCTACCATATTCAGAAAGTTACAGACTGGCCCCTTTTGGTGACCAGATCAAAACATATATATTTTTAAAGGTTTGTGTAGTTTTGTGAACTTCTCTGTGTCTTTCTATCTCCCCACAGAGAGGGCTTTAGTGAGAAGTGTGTCATGAACAACTACTTTGGCGTTGGGCTGGATGCTAAGATCACCTTGGAGTTCAACAACAAGAGGGAGGAACACCCAGAGAAGTGCAGGTGAGCTCTAGGTTTATCTCTCCTCTCCTCCCTCATCCCTCTCTACTGTCCTCTCATTCTTCTCTCTCCTCTATTCTCTCATCCTTCTCTCATTACACTCCTTTCTCTTCCTCACTACACCCCCCCTTCTCTAGGAGTCGTACTAAGAACAGGGTGTGGTATGGGGTTCTAGGAACCAGGGAACTCCTCCAGAGAACCTACAAGAATCTAGAACAGAAGGTTCAACTGGAGGTGAGAGACGAAACCATAGAACTAGAATTACTAGAAGGGACATTCCCGTTCAAATCAATGTTTTGTGGTGGATAGAATGGCGGCCATATTGGAATAGAGCCTAACTGTAACTGTGTGTGTGTGTGTGTGTGTGTGTGTGTGTGTGTGTGTGTGTGTGTGTGTGTGTGTGTGTGTGTGTGTGTGTGTGTGTGTGTGTGTGTGTGTGTGTGTGTGTGTGTGTGTGTGTGTGTGTGTGTGTGTGTGTGTGTGTCCAGTGTGACGGTCAGTACATCCCCCTGCCCAGCCTTCAGGGTATTGCGGTGCTGAACATCCCCAGCTATGCAGGTGGAACCAACTTCTGGGGAGGAACCAAGGAGGACGACGTGAGTCCTGTTCTAACAAAATTGTGTGTGTGTGACTCTGGTTGGTACTTTGTGGCTGCTGGCTCAGTGTTGTAGGAGAACAGGCAAACTTAATGATACCACCTCTGGTTGGTACTTTGTGGCAGGTGGACTCTATTTGGCATGACAGGGCCCCTAGTCCCGTAAGGTTACCTCTGTGTGTTTGTGACGTGGTGTTGTAATTCAAGAGCAGTGAGGTTGTGGCTCCCGAGTGGCGCAGCGGTCCAAGGCACTGCATCTTAGTGCTTGAGGCATCACTACAGACGCCCTGGTTCAATTCCAGCCTGTATCACATCCGGCCGTGATTGGGAGTCCCATAGGGCGGCGCACAATTGGCCTAGCATCGCAGGGGGAGGCCGTCATTGTAAATAAGAATTTGTTCTAAACTGACTTGCCTAGTTAAATAAAGGTTGAAAAAAAGGTTACCTCTGTGTGATGTGGTGTTGTAACAGCTGTGCTGGGACAGAACCAGCTGCTGGGAGGACTTCCAGTGGAACTGATCCAACACACACATAATCCTCTGCATTTACTCTCTGCGTACACACCACAGGTGTGCACAAACATATTTCTTAACCTGTGTTCAAACTATAAACCATCTTCAGACCTCTGACTATTTTGGCCCCAATGAAAATAAACCTGTTGAATTGATGTCAGTGAGTACATTTACATGAACACTAATACTTTGATATTAAACTGGTTACGGCAGAAGGCAGAGTATGGCATTAGTCATGTGAACACTTTTCTCTGCTTTTCTTAATCGGCGTCAGGCCATAATCGAAGTAAGCATATGCCTGATTAAAGCACCTAGTTTTCTGAGCAATCTGTAGAATGATTAGGACATGTAAACATCTTAATCAGAGTTCCAGGGGTGTATTTGATCTGTGCATATGCCAGCACCAGCAACACAACCCTGTTATGGGCGAGTGAATTTGAAGTGAATTTGTAAAAACTTAAAGTACGCATCTTAGAGAGAGTTTTCACAAACAAACTGTGTATGTCCGAACTCCTAATCAAATAGTATTGGCAAAAATAACATGGTCGCTGTGGTAGAACATTTATTTTGATTCCAGATTTTCTGGATTTACAGTCCCATCAGTTAGCCTGATTTCAGATGTGTCTGTGTAACAGGATTATTTGGGAATTCGTTTTAATCAAACTATTATATTAATCTGACAATCAACAATAATGATATTGTTATTTTACTTATTATTTGTTACTTTTATTTGTTATTATTTTTTTATTAAAAAAATGTAACTGCATTGTTGGTCAAGGGCTTGTAAGTAAGCGCTTCACTGTAAGGTCTACACCTGTTGTATTCAACGCATTTGACAAATACAAATGTATTTTATTTTATTTGATGTCACACAGGACTCAATGAAGCGTGTGTTATTGTGAGTAGGGCTTCACCTAGTGGTATTACTCTAAACTACAGTACAATAGATCACAGCCTCTCTCTGAGCTTTTAGCAGGGCGCTAACTAGTACAGATCTGCTTTCAAGAGGCATTTCTGAGTGTATCAGAGGAGAGGAATGTTCTAGTACAATGATGTCTGATTCATCATGACCTTGACCTAATCATGGACAGTGTGGACAGAGAGATCAATAGCAAGTCAGAGGAACCTTTCACTCCAGAGTCTCTAATCTAAACTCTAACCTCCCCTGTTCTCACTAGACGATTTGGAGGTGAAGAAAATGTCAGAAGACAGTTTTCAATGGAGGGAGATCAGTGATGGTAATGGTGATGATGATGGTTATGATGGTGATGGTTGTGATGATGGTTATTTATTAGACATTTTGCAGGATGAAATCTCTTGAGATGCACTATTTCGTTTTCAAGAGTGTCCAAATGAAACAAACAAACAAACAATACTTAGTAAGAAGAATAGTATGGCTACTGCTGTCTAATAACATTAACACTGAAATAATAATTTGCTACAACTGCTAATACAACTAATATAAACTACTAATAAAAACTACTGCTAATACAACTATTAAAACGACTGCTACAACTACTAACACATCTATTAATACAACTACTAATACAACTAATATAAACTACTAATACAACTAATAAAAACTACTGCTACAACTACTAATACAACTAATATAAACTACTGCTACAACTACTAATACAACTAATAAAAACTACTGCTACAACTACTAATACAACTAATAAAACGACTGCTACAACTACTAATACAACTGATAAAAACTACTAATACAACTAATAAAAACTACTGCTAAAACTACTAATACAACTACTAATACAACTAATAAAAACTACTAATACAACTAATAAAACCTACTGCTACAACTACTAATACAACTAATAGAAACGACTGCTACAACTACTAACACATCTATTAATACAACTACTAATAGAACTAATATAAACTACTAATACAACTAATAAAAACTACTGCTACAATTACTAATACAACTACTGCTACAACTACTAATACAACTAATGAAACTACAGCTACAACTACTAATACAACTAATAAAAACAACTAATACAACTAATAAAACTACTGCTACAACTACTAATACAACTAATAAAAACTACTAATACAACTAATAAAACTACTGCTACAACTACTGCTACAAATACTATTACAACTACTAATACAACTAATAAAAACTACTAATACAACTACTTCTACAAACTACTAATACAACTAATAAAACAACTGCTACAACTACTAATACAACTAATAAAACTAAGTATCTATAATAAACTAAAAAAAAAGAAATATCCTCTCACTGTCAACTGCGTTTATTTTCAGCAAACTTAACATGTGTAAATAATTGTATGAACATAACAATATTCAACAACTGAGACATAAACTGAACATGTTCCACAGACATGTGACTAACAGAAATGGAATAATGTGTCCCTGAACAAAGGGGGGGATCAAAATCAATCAAAAGTAACAGTCAGTATCTGGTGTGGCCACCAGCTGCATTAAGTACTGCAGTGCATCTCCTCCTTATGGACTGCAACAGATTTGCCAGGTCTTGCAGTGAGATGTTACCCCACTCTTCCACCAAGGCACCTGCAATTTCCCAGACATTTCTGGGGGGAATGGCCCTAGACCTCACCCTCCGATCCAACAGGTCCCAGACGTGCTCAATGGGATTGAGATCCGGGCTCTTCGCTGGCTATGGCAGAACACTGACATTCCTGTTTGCAGGGAATCACGCACAGAACGAGCAGTATGGCTGGTGGCATTGTCATGCCGGAGGGTCATGTCAGGATGAGCCTGCAGGAAGGGTACCACATGAGGGAGGAGGATGTCTTCCCTGTAACACACAGCATTGAGATTGCCTGCAATGACAACAAGCTGTGATGCTGTGACACATCGCCCCAGACCATGACGGACCCTCCACTTCCAAATTGATCCCGCTCCAGAGTACAGGCGGGATCGATTACAGGTGTAATGCTCATTCCTTCGACGATAAACTCAAATCCGACCATCACCCCTGGTGAGACAAAACCGCGACTCGTAAAACCGCGACTCATTGTGCGTTCTTGGTGTAATTCGGGCAGTTGTTGTTGCCATCCTGTACCTGTCCCGCAGGTGTGATGTTCGGATGTACTGATCCAGTGCAGGTGTTGTTACACGTGGTCTGCCACTGCGAGGACGATCAGCTGTCCGTCCTGTCTCCCTGTAGAGCTGTCTTAGGCGTCTCACAGTACGGCCATTGCAATTTATTGACCTTGCCACATCTGCAGTCCTCATGCCTCCATGTAGCATGCCTAAGGCACATTCACGCAGATGAGCAGGGACCCTGGGCATCTTTCTATTGGTGTTTTTCAGAGTCAGTAGAAATGCCTCTTTAGTGTCCTAAGTTCATAACTGTTGCTTAACCCACCATTCCACATGTGCATGTTCATTAACTTCTACTTCACAAAAGCAAAAGAATCAACTGCATATTTTCACAATTTTTTTACCGCATAGGTAGCTATCACAAAACCGACCAAATAGAGATATAATTAGTCACTAACCAAGAAACAACTTCATCAGATGACAGTATTATAACATGTTATACAATAAATCTATGTTTTGTTCGAAAATGTGCATATTTGAGGTATAAAATCATAGTTTTACATTGCAGCTACAATCACCAATAGCACCGAAGCAGCAAGAATAATTACAGAGAGCAACGTGAAATACCTAAATACTCATCATAAAACATTTATGAAAAATACATGGTGTACAGCAAATGAAAGATAAACATCTTGTGAATCTAGCCAATATTTCAGATTTTTTAAGTGTTTTACAGCAAAAACACAATATAGCATTATATTAGCTTACCACAATAGCCAAACACAACCGCATTCATTCACCGCAAAGGTAGTGATCGCAAAAAACTAGCAAAAGATATAAATTATTCACTAACCTTGACCAACTTCATCAGATGACAGTCCTATAACATCAGGTTATACAATACACTTATGTTTTGTTCGAAAATGTGCATATTTTGAGCTGAAAACCGTGGTTATACATTGTGAAAATGTAGCAACTTTTTCCCAGAATCTCCGGATATATTTCTGACACTCACCTAATCTGACCAAATAACTCATCATAAACTTTACTAAAAAATACATTTTGGACAGCAAATGAAAGATACACTAGTTCTTAATGCAAGCGCCGTGTTAGATTTTTAAAAATAACTTTACCATAACAAACAGCTTACGTTATAGCGAGACAGCGCCCGCAATAAGGGCGGAAAATAGAACTAAACATTTTCCACAGAAATACGAAATAACATCATAAATGGTTCCTACTTTTGCTGAGCTTCCATCAGAATCTTGTACAAGGAGTCCTTGGTCCAGAATAATCGTTATTTGGTCTTCTCCTGTCGAATTAGCAACCATAGCTAGCCATGTGGCGCAAACGTGCCCAATTCACCTGACTCAAAGAAAAGAAAATTCCAAAACTCGCAATAAACGTTCAATAAACTGCTACAACTCGGTTGAAAAAACGACTTTAGGATGTTTTTATCACATCTATCAAATAAAATCAGAGCCGGAGATATCTACCGCGTATACCGAAAGCTTTTCAGCAATCTGGGGTTCCTTCTCGCGCCTTCGAAGACAATGAAATTTCCAGACACGTCATTCCAAAAGCTCTTGTTCGACCTCAGATATAAGCTAGACACCCCATTCCACCTCCCACTGCCTGTTGACATCTAGTGGAAGGCGTATGAAGTGCATGTATATGCATAGAGTTCAGGCAAATTAATAGGAAGGCCCTGGATCAGAGCCTCGATTTCAGATTTTTCACTTCCTGTCAGGAAGTTTGTTGCAAAATGAGTTCTGTTTTACTCACATATATAATTCAAACGGTTTTAGAACCTTGAGAGTGTTTTCTATCCAATATTAATAATAATATGCATATTGTACGAGCTAGAATAGAGTACGAGGCAGTTTAACATGGGAACGATTTTTTACAAAGTGAAAACTGCGCCCCCCTATTGAGAAAAGGTTAATTGTTTATGGTTCACTGAACAAGCATAGGAAACAGTGTTTAGTCCCTTTACAATGAAGATCTGTGAAGTTATTTCGATTTTACGAATTATCTTTGAAAGACAGGGTCCTGAAAAAGGGACATTTCTTTTTTTGCTGAGTTTATATACATACACACATCTTCACATGGTGATGATTCCATTAGTTAAATACTGGGTCTGGACCAATGTAACCGCTCTCAATTTCCTAGACAGAGTTATGGATGCAAGATCTGACTATCCTTGATATTAACATTATAGTTATAAACATGTGTTGAAGCTATACAGTGTTTGTTTACATTTACTTTGTTGATAAAAATTGGAGTAAAAAAGCTTATATTTTGGGTTCTGCTGGAGTACAACAGTTGAACTAAGTTCACAAGGCATTTCTAAGTTATATTCTTCAAGAAGCAATGGCCTCATATAATTAAAAATGGATGTAGTGACTGCTGATTTACCCTTTAATATATACAGGGAAATTTAAGTTGATACATTTTTAAAAAAAGAGTGGTACCAATGCAATTGTCTTCTGTTTTGGGAGTGACAACCAATTTAGTGATTCATACATTGCGCAATAGTGGCATCCAAGAATGAATCTGCAGAGATGAAGGTCTTGGGTATGTTTTTATAGTGTAGATGACGTCACCGTAGTCTAGGATAGGAAGCAGTAGTTGGGTAACTAAGGTCTGTCCAAGGGATACCGTAAAACAGTTCTCAGATCTGTATAGGAACCGAAGCTTATACTTCATTGTTTTTCTAATATAATCAATATGCTTTCCAAAAGATCATTCCTGATCTACCCTGAAAGCCAGATATTTTCAAACAATCAACACTTTCAAGCATTGTTCCATCACTTGCATGAATGTGTTGATAGTGATTTGTTGGCTATGATGATGATGATGATGGTTATGATGATGATGATGATGGTTATTTATTTTCTTTTTTATTTCACCTTGATTTAACCAGGTAGGCCAGTTGAGAACAAGTTCTCATTTACAACTGTGACCTGGCCAAGATAAAGCAAAGCAGTGTGACAAAAACAACACAGAGTTACACATAAACAAATGTACAGTCAATAACACAATAGAAACATCTATGTACAGTGTGTGCAAATGTAGAAGATTAGGGAGGTAGGCAATAAATAGGCCATAGAGGCGAAGTAATTACAATTTAGCATTAACACTGGAGTGATAGATGTGCAGATGATGATGTGCAAGTAGAAATACTGGGGTGCAAAAGAGCAAGAGGATAAATAACAATATTTTACCTATATTTAATTAGGCAAATCAGTTAAGAACAAATTCTTATTTTCAATGAAGTCCTAGGAACATTGGGTTAACTGCCTTGTTCAGGGGCAGAACGACAGGTTTGTCCCTTGTCAGTTCAGGGATTTGAACTTGCAATCTTTCAGTTACTACTCCAATGCTCTAACCACTAGGCTAAGCTGCCTTCCCATATGGGAATGAGGTAGTTGGGTGTGCTATTTACAGATTGGCTGTGTACCGGTACAGGGATCATTAAGCTGCTCTGGCAGCTGATGCTTAAAGTTAGAGAGGGAGATATAAGTCTCAAGCTTCAGTGGTTTTTGCAATTCGTTCCAGTCATTGGAAGCAAAGAACTGGAAGGAAAGGTGGCCAAAGGAGGAATTGGCTTTGGGGCTGACCAATGAAATATACCTGCTGGAGCGCGTGCTACGGGTGGGAGTTGCTATGGTGACCAGTGAGCTGAGATAAGGCGGGGCTTTACCTAGCAAAGACTTATAGATGACCTGGAGCCAGTGGGTTTGGCGACGAATTTGTAGCGAGGGCCAGCCAATGAGAGCTTACAGTTTGCAGTGGTGGGTAGTATATGGGGCTTTGGTGACAAAACGGATGGCAGTGTGATAAACTACATCCAGTTTGCTGAGTAGTGTTGGAGACTATTTTGTAAATGACATCGCCGAAGTCAAGGATCGGTAGGATGGTCAGTTTTAGGAAGGTATGTTTGGCAGCATGAGTGAAGGAGGCTTTGTTGCGAAATACGAAGCCAATTCTAAATTTCATTTTGGATTGGAGATGCTGAATGTGAGTCTGGAAGGAGAGTTTACAGTCTAACCAGACACCTAGGTATTTGTAGTTGTCCACATATTCAGAACCGTCCAGAGTAGTGATGCTAGTCGGGCGGGTGGGTGCGGACAGCAATCGGTTGAAGTGCATGTATTTAGTTTTACTTGCATTTAAAAGCAGTTGGAGGCCACGGAAGGAGTGTTGTATGGCATTGAAGCTCGTTTGGAGGTTAACACCGTGTCCAAAGGAAGGGACGGATGTATACAGAATTGTGTCTTCTGCTTAGAGGCTGATCAGAGAATCACCAGCAGCAAGAGCGACATCATTGATATATACAGAGAAAAGAGTCGGCCCGAGAATTGAACCCTGTGGCACCCCCATAGAGACTGCCAGAGGTCCGGACAACAGCCCTACGATTTGACACACTGAACTCTATCTGAGAAGTAGTTGGTGAACCAGGCGAGGCAGTCATTTGACAAACCAAGGCTATTGAGTCTTCCGATAAGAATGCGGTGATTGACAGAGTTGAAAGCCTTTGCCAGGTCGATGAAGACAGCTGGTTATGATGGTGATGATGGTGATGGTTATGATGGTGATGGTTGATGGATATGATGATGGTTATGGTGATGATGGTTATGATGATGTTATGATGATGGTCATGATGATGGTTATGATGATGGTGACAATGGTGATGATGGTTATGATGATGATGATAGTTATGATGATGATGATTATGATGATAATAATGATGGTTATGATGGTGATGGTGAGGATAATTCCCCCCTACACACACAATAAGTATCATCAACATGCTCTAAAGCAGAGCTTGTTTAGGTCCTGGGGGGTCGAAACACTTCTGGTTCATCTTCTCCTTCTAATAAGGGAATAATTCAGACCTGGGACACCAGGTGAGGGCAAGGTAGAAATGTGTTTTTGTCTTTCAGCACCGGGATTGGGCAGCCCTGCTTTAGAGCAATGTTCTGTAATTGTGTTCATTGTGTTTTAACCCGTGTGTGTGTGTGTGTGTGTGTGTGTGTGTGTGTGTGTGTGTGTGTGTGTGTGTGTGTGTGTGTGTGTGTGTGTGTGTGTGTGTGTGTGTGTGTGTGTGTGTGTGTGTGTGTGTGTGTGTGTGTGTTTAGATCTTCTGTGCCCCGTCGTTTGATGATAAAATCCTGGAGGTGGTAGCAGTGTTTGGCAGTATGCAGATGGCTGTGTCCAGAGTCATCAAATTGCAACACCACCGCATAGCACAGGTAACACACACTCACACACACAGACATACATACATACATACATACACACTACCTGTACTCTACTGTAGTCTTTCATCCAATGAGTCTTTTCTCCACTGTCAGTGTCGCTCAGTGAAGATCACTATCCTGGGAGATGAAGGTGTTCCTATCCAAGTGGACGGAGAGGCCTGGGTACAACCTCCTGGAGTCATTAAGATCCAACACAAGAACAGAGCCCAGATGTTGACCAGGGACAGGGTGAGAAAGAGGACCAACAGTCAAAAGAGATGATATGGGGAGGGAATCAGAGCTGGATTCAATCCCTGTTGCGGAAGTATCGCGGAATTTCCAATTTAAAATGTTATGTTTTTGGGGGGAGATTGAGCCAACATGTACAGCGTTTACCGTGAACGCTGTCTCCGCAAACATGGGAAAATTGCCTTTGAATTTAAATCGAGCTATAATGCTGATCTTGTGCAATATGGATTGAATCCTATCTTAAACTGTTACTGCCCTGTCTCTGACTCTGTCCCTGTGTCTGTCCCTGTCTCGCTTTGTTTCTGTCTCTGCCTGTCTCTGTCTCTCACTGTGTCTGTCCCTGTCTCGCTTTGTTTCTGTCTCTGCCTGTCTCTGTCTCTCACTGTTTCTGTCCCTGTCTCTCTCTGTCTTGGTCTGTGTCTCTGTTTCTGTGGATGTTAACTCCTTTCCTTCCTGTGTCCCTCCCTGTGTCCCCTCCCTGTGTCTCCTCCCTGTGCCCCTCCCTGTGTCCCCTCCCTGTGTCTCCTCCCTATGCCCCTCCCTGTGTCTCCTACCTGTGTCTCCATGTGTCCCCCCTTGTGTTTCCTACCTGTGTCCCCATGTGTCCCCCCGTGTGTTTCCTCCCTGTGTCTCCATGTGCAGGCGTTTGAGAACACTCTGAAGTCGTGGGAGGACAAGCTGAAGTATGACAAGCTGCCCCTGCGTTCTCACCTTTACTCCCAGCAGTCTGTGGACCTGGCCACTGAGGAGGAGGTGGCCCTCGTACAGCTGGTTGCCCGCGCTGCAGACGATCTCATCACCAGGTATACACACACACACACACACACACACACACACACACACACACACACACACACACACACACACACATTTTATTCCTTTTTAAACTGTTATCTTGAATACTATACCTGTAAAAACTCTGTCCAGTCAGCAGTCAGAACGGTGCCCTCTGACTTCTCCCCTTTTCCAATCACAGGATCTGTGAGGCAGCCAAGACCAATGGGCTTTTAGAGCAGGAGCTGGCTCACGCCGTCAACGCCTCATCACACGCCATCAACAAGACACACCCCAAGTTAGCTGAGGTTAGACATCATCAAGAGGATATGAGTAGTGATATGAGGAGTGATGTGAGGAGTGATATGAGGAGTGATATGAGGAGTGATATGAGGAGTGATATGAGGAGTGATATGAGGAGTGATATGAGGAGTTATGTGAGGAGTTATGTGAGGAGTGATGTCAGGAGTGATGTCAGGAGTCATATGAGGAGTGATATGAGGAGTAATGTGAGGAGTGATGTGAGGAGTGGTGTCAGGAGTGATGTCAGGAGTAATGTCAGGAGTCATATGAGGAGTGATGTCAGGAGTCATTTGAGGAGTGATGTGAGGAGTGATATGGGAAGTCATATGAGGAATGATGTCAGGAGTCATTTGAGGAGTGATGTGAGGAGTGATGTGAGGAGTCATATGAGGAGTGATGTGATGAGTGACGTGACGAGTGATGTGACGAGTGATATGAGGAGTCATATGACGAGTGATTTGAGGAGTGATGTGAGGAGTGATGTCAGGAGTGATATGAGGAGTGATGTGAAGACTGTGTGTGATGTGAGGACTGTGTGTGATGTGAGGACTGTGTGTGATGTGAGGACTGTGTGTGACGTGAGGACTGTGTGTGACGTGAGGACTGTGTGTGACGTGAGGACTGTGTGTGACGTGAGGACTGTGTGTGACGTGAGGACTATGTGTGACGTGAGGACTATGTGTGACGTGAGGACTGTGTGACGTGAGGACTGTGTGACGTGAGGACTGTGTGTGATGTGAGGACTGTGTGATGTGAGGACTGTCTGTGACGTGAGGACTGTATGTGACGTGAGGACTGTGTGACGTGAGGACTGTCTGTGACGTGAGGACTGTCTGTGATGTGAGGACTGTCTGTGATGTGAGGACTGTCTGTGACGTGAGGACTGTGTGTGACGTGAGGACTGTGTGTGACGTGAGGACTGTGTGACGTGAGGACTGTGTGACGTGAGGACTGTGTGTGATGTGAGGACTGTGTGTGACGTGAGGACTGTGTGATGTTAGGACTGTATGTGATGTGAGGACTGTGTGACGTGAGGACTGTGACGTGAGGACTGTGACGTGAGGACTGTCTGTGATGTGAGGACTGTCTGTGATGTGAGGACTGTCTGTGACGTGAGGACTGTGTGTGACGTGAGGACTGTGTGTGACGTGAGGACTGTGTGTGACGTGAGGACTGTGTGTGACGTGAGGACTGTGTGTGACGTGAGGACTGTGTGTGACGTGAGGACTGTATGTGACGTGAGGACTGTATGTGATGTGAGGACTGTGTGTGATGTGAGGACTGTGTGTGATGTGAGGACTGTGTGACGTGAGGACTGTGTGACGTGAGGACTGTGTGACGTGAGGACTGTGTGTGACGTGAGGACTGTGTGTGACGTGAGGACTGTGTGACGTGAGGACTGTGTGTGACGTGAGGACTGTGTGTGACGTGAGGACTGTGTGTGACGTGAGGACTGTGTGTGACGAGAGGACTGTGTGTGACGTGAGGACTGTGTGTGACGTGAGGACTGTGTGTGACGTGAGGACTGTATGTGACGTGAGGACTGTATGTGATGTGAGGACTGTGTGACGTGAGGACTGTCTGTGATGTGAGGACTGTCTGTGATTTGAGGACTGTGTGACGTGAGGACTGTCTGTGATGTGAGGACTGTCTGTGATGTGAGGACTGTGTGTGACGTGAGGACTGTGTGTGATGTGAGGACTGTGTGTGATGTGAGGACTGTGTGTGATGTGAGGACTGTGTGTGATGTGAGGACTGTGTGACTTGAGGACTGTGTGTGACGTGAGAACTGTGTGATGTGAGGACTGTGTGATGTGAGGACTGTGTGTGATGTGAGGACTGTCTGTGATGTGAGGACTGTGTGTGATGTGAGGACTGTGTGTGATGTGAGGACTGTGTGTGATGTGAGGACTGTGTGTGATGTGAGGACTGTCTGTGATGTGAGGACTGTGTGTGACGTGAGGACTGTGTGTGATGTGAGGACTGTCTGTGATGTGAGGACTGTGTGTGACGTGAGGACTGTGTGATGTGAGGACTGTGTGTGATGTGAGGACTGTGTGATGTGAGGACAGTCTGTGATTCCAGCTGTCTAATATCGAGTTTGTTTGTTTTGCCTTGAACACAGAGTATGGCCAGGAACACTGCTATAGAAGTAGCCAGTAATGTGAAGGCTTTACACAACGAGACTGAATCCCTTCTGGTGGGACGAGTATCACTGGTGAGTTACAATCTAGGAGGCTAAGCAACGTCTATGATCAGATTAGCATTTCCGTATCGTAACAATAACCATTAGGAGGGAAAATCAAGACTGACCTTAGATCAGCGTCTCAGGGCAACCTCATCTTACTCACATTCTCTGTAGAGAATATGTGTTTATCTCCTTCATACCAACTCCTGTGTGTTTGTGTGTGCGTGGGTGTGTCAATGTGTCTGTGCGCGTGCACGTGTGTGTGTGTGTGTGTGTGTCAATGTGTCTGTGCGCGCGCGTGTGTGTGTGTCAATGTGTCTGTGCGCGCGTGTGTGTGTATGTGTGTGTGTGTCCATCCACAGCAACTGGAACCCTCAGATGAAGAGTCTTTATCCAGCGCTCTGCAGAGTGTGGAGATGGAGCTAGGCAAACTAGTAGACATTCCCTGGTTATACCATATACTGCAGCCTAATGAAGATGAGGTGAGATTATACATACTAGTAGATATTCCCTGTTTAAACCCTATTTAGGGCTCCTGAGTGGCGCAGCGGTCTAAGGCACTGCATCTCAGTGCTAGAGGCGTTTCTACAGACCCTGGTTTGGTTCCAGGCTGTATCACAACCGGCCGTGATTGGAAGTCCCATAGGGCAGCACACAATTGGCCCAGTGTCGTCCGGGTTTGGCCGGTGTAGGCCGTCATTCTAAATAAGAATGTGTTCTTAACTGACTTGCCTAGTTAAATAAAGGTTTAATAAATAAAATGTAAACACCGCAGCCTATTGAAGATGCGTTTAGATGATACACACTAGTATATATATTCCCTGGTTATACCATATACTGCAACCTATTGAAGATGAAGTGAGATTACACACACTTCTAATCCTACACCTGTGTCCCTCTCAGGACCCCTCGTTAGAGTATGGCAAGAGCAACAGTCGTAGCAGCATGTTCAGAATCGTGCCAAAGTTCAAGAAGGAGAAAGCTACCAAGAAGACCAACCCTCAGTCAGGTAAGTCTTTGTCTTTTTTCTCTCTCTCCACAGGCTACAGATATACAGTAAAAGGTCCTATCTAGAACCTGAAAGGGTTATTCGGCTGTCCCCAGAGGATCACTTTTTAAATAGCCCTTTTTGGTTCCAGGTAGAACCCTTTCCACAGAGAGTTCTACATGGAACCCAAAAGGATTCTATCTGGAATCAAGAGGTTTACCCGATTGGTACAGCCGAGGAACCCTTTCTAAGAGTGTACGACACACCACACACACACATACAGAGTTGTATACTTTTAACTTATAGCTAAGATCTTTAAGGTGTGGCCTACATTCTGTGGCCTACATTCATGTGGCCTACATTCTGTGGTTGTAATGCATTATAACCACCCAGTGTGGTGTCAGGGATTGTCTCTGTGATTTCCGTCTGCCCTGGTCCTCAGTCTGACCCATCCATCCAAGAGCACCCCTCTTCCTTCTGTTCATGGTCTCATCCACCTGTTTACACATGTACAGCAGTCACAAACCAAGGCCAAAGACAAGGGGAGGGGGCTGGACGCAGGGCCAAAAACCCAGGGGTTGCCCAGAGAAAGAAAATTCCTGTTTTAGAACACCATTTCTCCTTCATGACGACTGATACAACAGAACATTGCCTACATTTGTTTATGAATATTACTACCATTTGAACATGAAAAAAGCTATTGTATTACTGTGTTTATGAATATTACTACCAATTGAACACGAAAAAGCTATTTTTTGACTGTATGTTTATAAATATTACTACCAATTGAACATGAAAAGAAGCCATTTTTATTGTATGCTGTAGCTGCACTCTTCAATCTAGATTAGAATACAGAATGCAGGTCGTCTCAGAAATGACTTTTGGTCATTGTTTTGGGGCGAAATAAGAGCCCATATAATGCATACAAATAGAACGCCAGGGGTTGGCCGGTCTTCTGCTTCAGGACCCCGTCTGATTGGTTGGGAGTGTTAATCCCGCCCACAGTGAGGCAGGGATTGGTTGGGGCGTTCCATCAGGTTGCACAGGCTTCCGCCGTCCTTCTCCCTCCTACTTCCTGTACGTCTGTGTTCTGATTGGTGGATAACCTGCATGCCGTCAGCCTCTGTGGAAGGCCATTGGCCACAGCCGTTTCCGACCAACCAACCTCCAACATCTATGCTAACCCCTCCTCTTTTCCGCCAGCCGCTGCCGCCTCTCTTTCCTCTCTCCCTTCCTTTCTTCCTCTCTTCCTCTTCCTGTCTTCCCTTCCCTCTATTGGGATATCCTCTCTCTGATTGTGTGTGTGTGTATACGTGAGTGTGTGTGTGCGTGTGGATGTGTGGGTGTGTGGGAGAGAGGGTCTCAGACACTGAGCGAGCACCTTCTTGCTCTGTGTACTGCCTATGTGTGTAGTGGAGAGATGGGGTACAGAGGAGGTAGGAGTCTGGCTGGAGCAGCTCAGTCTGGGAGAGTACAGAGATACCTTCACACGCCATGACATCAGAGGCTCTGAACTGCTGCACCTGGAGAGGAGGGACCTGAAGGTATACACACACGCACACACAAACGTAACACACACACTAAAACATACACACATACACGTGTACACACACACCCAAACTGTTATTTCATCTATCACCAGATCAACTCTCTTTCTCTCTGGTTCTCTCCATCTCTTTCTCTCTGGTTCTCTCCATCTCTTTCTCTCTGGTTCTCTCCATCTCTTTCTCTCTGGTTCTCTCCATCTCTTTCTCTCTGGTTCTCTCCATCTCTTTCTCTCTGGTTCTCTCCATCTCTTTCTCTCCATCTCTTTCTCTCTGTTTCTCTCCATCTCTTTCTCTCTGGTTCTCTCCATCTCTTTCTCTCCATCTCTTTCTCTCTGGTTCTCTCCATCTCTTTCTCTCCATCTCTTTCTCTCTGTTTCTCTCCATCTCTTTCTCTCTGGTTCTGTTGGTCGTTAGCTGTCTTCCTGTTTGCTACTCTGTGCTGCACTGCTCTGCTTGGCTTCCTCTGTGTGTGAGAGTGTTGCTTACCTACCGCAGGAGACTGGCTGTAACTCACTAACCCCTCGGTCTTCACTGGTACTATGTGTGAACTGGGAACGGGACAGACCTGGGGAAATGGGGTAGGGTTGAGGGAGGGCTGGTGTAGGGGAGGAGGGGCTAGGGGAGTGGGACTGCTCAGGAAGGTTGGGAGAGGGAGGGTTGGAGCTGGGGTTAGGTTGGTACCACAGACCGAGACAAGAAGCTGTTTTAGGTCAGAGCAATATAGAGACGCTGTTCACGGACAGAGCACAACATCTCCCAGTAATGCTGACCTCAGGGGTGTGAGTGGACATGTCCTTTGGAGTGCTGCTGAACATGGGTGGCATTTACTTTGACTTAAAGGAGAAATGTGTTCAATGTTGACTCCACTCTGAGAAAATACCTCAGCGAGGTATTAATTAGTATTAATTAGTCAGATGCCGTTTGCGTAACATCTTGTCTGTGACACAACATTTTGCTACTGAAACCATTTAATGTTTACGCTAAATCAAAGAAAATCTTATTTTATTGTTCGTATACACATATTTAGCAGATGCTATTGTGGGTGTAGCGAAATGCAGTGCAACAGTGCAGTAATATCTAATACACAACAGTAGTCTAAAAAAGTTCTCAAAAATGAAACAGACAGGGAAGGACATAGATGAATTTGTCCAATAGAAACTCTCGTTTTTGTTGCAAAATGTTTTCTGTTTGAAGTAAACTGTTATGCAACGGATTCCGACTAATGATACACTCCCCGGGATATCCCACACCTCATTACCCCCATAACCTCCTTACAGATGACGGAGTCATTTAGACTGTTCTATTTCACATTGTTTATCAGAGTTTCCTGTGCCATTTATCCTAATGGATCTATAGAAGGTGAAGTGACGAACGGCAAAGCGAGCGGATTACTTTTTTGACATTAGACAATAATAGTTTTGCACTCATCCTTACGAGCAACTTGCCTAACATACCTTGGACTGTGCCAGTGTTTCTCTGTCTGTGTCCCCTCATTCCAAATCTGTCCCCTCCATTTCTGTGACAAAACCACCATTACCTGTCGAAAAAACATAATTGGAAGTAAAAAAAAATATCCTAAACGCTATTACATAATTATAATTGATCCTTTTCAGAAACATGGTAACACTTCATGTAACACTTACAGTTACAATGCATTGTGATGCAGTTATAATGAATTGTAAGACTTTTCATATGCATGTAAGAGGAGCTTATAATGTTTATTTTAGTCTGTACATTTTTTTTGCAGCATAGAAGTATTAAGTAAGGGATAAACGCAGACGTTCTGTACATTACCTTGGAAATAATGAACGACGCACCATTGCAGGGTTAATTTTTCCAAGGTAATGTACAGAACGGCGGCTTTTATCCCGCTTATACCACAGTTGCCATAGAAAACAATATGAAAGCACACATTTACTGGTATAAATATTTTTGGGGGTTGATATTTAAATCGTTCAATTAGTTCAATATTTATGGACGTGAGCCAGTCATTCATTCTTTATGTTCCGTTGCCATGCTCAGTGGCAACATTCTTATCCCTTGCTTGCTGCTAGCAAGCTAGCCAACTAGCTAACACTACACATTCATAACAGCAAAGTTTATTCCGTTGCGTTTGTTTAACTGTTTATCCTGCTTATACCACAGTTGCCAAAGAAAACAATACTGTAAGCACACATTTACCAGTAGAAAAAAATGTTTTTGTTGATATTTACAACGGTCTCTTGCTTGTTAGCTAGTCAGCTAGCTACTGCTAACACCGCCATGACCTCTGCAGCCGAGATAACAGCAAAGTAGCTGTTTTCTATTGACATTCATTAGAACGCATCCATAATAATGAGCTGATAATGCCCAATTTTGCCTGGCATAGCTAGAAAAGTTTGCCTTCTCATCAGGACACCCGACACTGTTCTTTACGAGGAGATCACATTGCATATCAAACACTAGGCTAGAAGCTAGCTAAATAGTTTGTTGTTAGCAAACCTGCCAATAAGACAACCTAATTCAAAAATACTAGTTGCTTCAAACAGCTGGTCAAACTAGAAACGTGGGAGGATTTGACAGCATAGCACCACCTGTGTCATGGCTGCAACAGTAGGGACCAGAGAAATTCATTTTCATCACTCACCACGTAGGGTCATCAGATGCTCAAAAAAAATATGTCTCTACAAAAATAAATCAATGCTAGCTAGCTAAGTTTTTTCCTCGTTTACAACATATACAATTTAATTTTGTGTGGTTGTTGGTTTAGCTTTCTGTAACGTTGCAGCAAGTGCAGTCTGCATTGTGTCTTGAATGCAAGGTGTCCCGATATATTTTCCAACGGTCCCGTCATCTGGTTTAATGTCCATTCTAGAATGCCCTTCTAACCAGTCAGAAACAAGTATTCAACAATGCTGTGGTATAAACATATTATAATACTTATTAGAATACATTATGAGGGCCTCTACACCTCCAAAACAAGTTATAAAGCATACTGTTTGGCTTTAAGTAAAGTGTTATCAAACTATCACACAGAAAATGACCACGGGATCAGAAACACAAACCGTGTCAGCTGCATGTATTCAGTCGTGTACTCCACGTTTTAATATTTGCTATGCTAATTGGAGGTAGGTACAGCACAACACAACATGTCTGTTCGCACTGTCTGTTTTGTCATTGACCAGAAGATATTGTTTATACAGTACATGACCTGTAGTTTTTCATTATTTGGAAGCTCTTAGGTGAAGTTGCCTTTAAAACCCCCAAATGTCGATGTCCTCACCCCCACGGAAAATTAATTAGCATTATAAAAAAAATGTACATGCACATTTGTAAATTTAAGCTAGATAAATCTGTTTTTGAAATGGATGCGTCTCATTCCACCACACTTCTGCATCTGCGGTAAAAGGTGACAGAGCTAGAGCGCTGTTTGTCAGACCATGAGACATCCCAAAATTCGGTCTTCTCACAAAATCATCTGTAGCGCCTGAGTGGTTTTGTCTAGCAGCTATTAGGACCCCTCTATTGGAAGATGATACTCTCACAAGTGGCAGGAGACTCGTCTGAAGTTGGTAAAGCCGATCTGCCAACGAGCATTTACACTACCGTTCAAAAGTTTGGGGTCACTTAGAAATGTCCTTGTTTTCCAAGAAAACATACATGAAATTTGTTGCAAAAGGAATAGGAAATATAGGCAAGATGTTGACAAGGTTAATGAAAAAATAATGATTTAAAAAAGATATATAATTCTGTCCTTCAAACTTTGCTTTCTTCAAAGAATCCTCCATTTGCAACAATTACAACCTTGCAGACCTTTGCCATTCTAGTTGTAAATTTCAGGAAATCTGAAGAGATTTCACCCCATGCTTCCTGAAGCACCTCCCACAAGTTGGATTGGCTTGATGGGCACTTCTTATCTACCATATGGTCAAGCTGCTCCCGCAACAGCTCAATAGGGTTCAGATCCGGTGACTGTGCTGGCCACTCCATTATAGACAGAATACCAGCTGACTGCTTCTTCCCTAAATAGTTCTTGCATAGTTTGGAGCTGTGCTTTGGGTCATTATCCTGTTGTAGGAGGACATTGGCTCCAATTAAGCGCCATCCACAGGACATGGTGTTGCAAAATGGAGTGACAGCCTTCCTTCTTCAAGATCCCCTCAAGACCACCACCAAAAAAATTGATTTTTTGGGGAGTTGTATCATTTGAATTACACAACATACATACCACTTTAAAGATTAATTGTGAAACAAAACTATTCACCCCCTCAAAATCAATACTTTGTAGAGCCACCTTTTGCAGCAATTACAGCTGCAAGTCTCTTGGGATATGTCTCTATAAGCTTGGCACATCTAGCCACTGGGATCTTTTCTCATTTTTAAAGGCAAAACTGCTCCAGATCCTTCATGTTGGATGGGTTCTGTTGGTGTACAGCAATCTTTAAGTCATACCACAGATTCTCAATGTGTCTGGGCTTTGACTAGGCCATTCCAAGACATTGAAATGTTTCCCCTTAAACCACTCAAGTGTTAATTTAGCAGTCTGCTTAGGGTCATTGTCCTGATGGAAGTTGAACCTTTGTCCCAGTCTCAATTCTCTGGTAGACTGAAATATGTTTCCCTCAAGAATGTCCTTGTATTTAGCGCCATCCATCATTCCTTCAATTCTGACCAGTGTCCCATTCCCTGCTGATGAAAAACATTTACATTACATTTACATTTAAGTCATTTAGCAGACGCTCTTATCCAGAGCGACTTACAAATTGGTGCATTCACCTTATGATATCTAATGGAACAACCACTTTACAATAGTGCATCTAACTCTTTTAAGGGGGGGGGGGGGGTTAGAAGGATTACTTTATCCTATCCTAGGTATTCCTTAAAGAGGTGGGGTTTCAGGTGTCTCCGGAAGGTGGTGATTGACTCCGCTGACCTGGCGTCGTGAGGGAGTTTGTTCCACCATTGGGGTGCCAGAGCAGCGAACAGTTTTGACTGGGCTGAGCGGGAACTGTACTTCCTCAGAGGTAGGGAGGCGAGCAGGCCAGAGGTGGATGAATGCAGTGCCCTTGTTTGGGTGTAGGGCCTGATCAGAGCCTGAAGGTACGGAGGTGCCGTTCCCCTCACAGCTCCGTAGGAAAGCACCATGGTCTTGTAGCGGATGCGAGCTTCAACTGGAAGCCAGTGGAGAGAGCGGAGGAGCGGGGTGACGTGAGAGAACTTGGGAAAGTTGAACACCAGACGGGCTGCGGCGTTCTGGATGAGTTGTAGGGGTTTAATGGCACAGGCAGGGAGCCCAGCCAACAGCGAGTTGCAGTAATCCAGACGGGAGATGACAAGTGCCTGGATTAGGACCTGCGCCGCTTCCTGCGTGAGGCAGGGTCGTACTCTGCGAATGTTGTAGAGCATGAACCTACAGGAACGGGTCACCGCCTTGATGTTAGTTGAGAACGACAGGGTGTTGTCCAGGATCACGCCAAGGTTCTTAGCACTCTGGGAGGAGGACACAATGGAGTTGTCAACCGTGATGGCGAGATCATGGAACGGGCAGTCCTTCCCCGGGAGGAAGAGCAGCTCCGTCTTGCCGAGGTTCAGCTTGAGGTGGTGATCCGTCATCCACACTGATATGTCTGCCAGACATGCAGAGATGCGATTCACCACCTGGTTATCAGAGGGGGGAAAGGAGAAGATTAATTGTGTGTCGTCTGCATAGCAATGATAGGAGAGACCATGTGAGGATATGACAGAGCCAAGTGACTTGGTGTATAGCAAGAATAGGAGAGGGCCTAGAACAGAGCCCTGGGGGACACCAGTGGTGAGAGCACGTGGTGCGGAGACAGATTCTCGCCACGCCACCTGGTAGGAGCGACCTGTCAGGTAGGACGCAATCCAAGCGTGGGCCGCGCCGGAGATGCCCAGCTCGGAGAGGGTGGAGAGGAGGATCTGATGGTTCACAGTATCAAATGCAGCCGATAGGTCTAGAAGGATGAGAGCAGAGGAGAGAGAGTTAGCTTTAGCAGTGCGGAGCGCCTCCGTGACACAGAGAAGAGCAGTCTCAGTTGAATGACTAGTCTTGAAACCTGACTGATTTGGATCAAGAAGGTCATTCTGAGAGAGATAGCAGGAGAGCTGGCCAAGGACGGCACGTTCAAGAGTTTTGGAGAGAAAAGAAAGAAGGGATACTGGTCTGTAGTTGTTGACATCGGAGGGATCGAGTGTAGGTTTTTTCAGAAGGGGTGCAACTCTCGCTCTCTTGAAGACGGAAGGGACGTAGCCAGCGGTCAAGGATGAGTTGATGAGCGAGGTGAGGTAAGGGAGAAGGTCTCCGGAAATGGTCTGGAGAAGAGAGGAGGGGATAGGGTCAAGCGGGCAGGTTGTTGGGCGGCCGGCCGTCACAAGACGCGAGATTTCATCTGGAGAGAGAGGGGAGAAAGAGGTCAAAGCACAGGGTAGGGCAGTGTGAGCAGAACCAGCGGTGTCGTTTGACTTAGCAAACGAGGATCGGATGTCGTCGACCTTCTTTTCAAAATGGTTGACGAAGTCATCAGCAGAGAGGGAGGAGGGGGGAGGAGGGGGAGGAGGATTCAGGAGGGAGGAGAAGGTGGCAAAGAGCTTCCTAGGGTTAGAGGCAGATGCTTGGAATTTAGAGTGGTAGAAATTGGCTTTAGCAGCAGAGACAGAAGAGGAGAATGTAGAGAGGAGGGAGTGAAAGGATGCCAGGTCCGCAGGGAGGCGAGTTTTCCTCCATTTCCGCTCGGCTGCCCGGAGCCCTGTTCTGTGAGCTCGCAATGAGTCGTCGAGCCACGGAGCAGGAGGGGAGGACCGAGCCGGCCTGGAGGATAGGGGACATAGAGAGTCAAAGGATGCAGAAAGGGAGGAGAGGAGGGTTGAGGAGGCAGAATCAGGAGATAGGTTGGAGAAGGTTTGAGCAGAGGGAAGAGATGATAGGATGGAAGAGGAGAGAGTAGCGGGGGAGAGAGAGCGAAGGTTGGGACGGCGCGATACCATCCGAGTAGGGGCAGTGTGGGAAGTGTTGGATGAGAGCGAGAGGGAAAAGGATACAAGGTAGTGGTCGGAGACTTGGAGGGGAGTTGCAATGAGATTAGTGGAAGAACAGCATCTAGTAAAGATGAGGTCAAGCGTATTGCCTGCCTTGTGAGTAGGGGGGGAAGGTGAGAGGGTGAGGTCAAAAGAGGAGAGGAGTGGAAAGAAGGAGGCAGAGAGGAATGAGTCAAAGGTAGACGTGGGGAGGTTAAAGTCACCCAGAACTGTGAGAGGTGAGCCATCCTCAGGAAAGGAACTTATCAGGGCGTCAAGCTCATTGATGAACTCTCCAAGGGAACCTGGAGGGCGATAAATGATAAGGATGTTAAGCTTGAAAGGGCTGGTAACTGTGACAGCATGGAATTCAAAGGAGGCGATAGACAGATGGGTCAGGGGAGAAAGAGAGAATGTCCACTTGGGAGAGATGAGGATCCCAGTTCCACCACCCCGCTGACCAGAAGCCCTCGGGGTGTGCGAGAACACGTGGGCAGACGAGGAGAGAGCAGTAGGAGTAGCAGTGTTATCAGTGGTAATCCATATTTCCGTCAGTGCCAAGAAGTCGAGGGACTGGAGGGAAGCATAGGCTGAGATGAACTCTGCCTTGTTGGCCGCAGATCGGCAGTTCCAGAGGCTGCCTGAGACCTGGAACTCCACGTGGGTCGTGCGCGCTGGGACCACCAGGTTAGAGTAGCAGCGGCCACGCGGTGTGAAGCGTTTGTATGGTCTGTGCAGAGAGGAGAGAACAGGGTTAGACAGACACATAGTTGACAGGCTACAGAAGAGGCTACGCTAATGCAAAGGAGATTGGAATGACAAGTGGACTACACGTCTCGAATGTTCAGAAAGTTAAGCTTACGTTGCAAAAAAATCTTATTGACTAAAATGATATAGTACTGCTGGCTGGTGAAATAGGCTAGCTAGCAGTGGCTGCGTTGTTGACTTTGTTTGAAAGTGTAGCTGGCTAGGTAACCTCGACAATTACTCTAGACTACACAATTATCTTGGATACAAAGACTGCTATGTAGCCAGCTAAGATCAAACAAATCAAACTGTTGTACTGTAATGAAATGAAATGTAATACTACCTGTGGAGCAAAGCGGAATGCAACTACTCGCTCCAACCCGGAAGTGCGTATCGTAGAGGGAGAGGCAATAGAAGTGTTGTTTCTTGTATTATTGTCTTTTGTGTCTTTAGAGGACTGCTTCACCTTAATGTCCCCTTTCCCCCCTTTCCCTTTTCTTCTGTCCTTATTTTGTCCCACTTTGTCCCTTCTTTGTCCCTTCTTCTCTTCTGCCAACTAGACACTCCTTGTTAGCTAGCTAGCTTCTTCCAGGAATGTCCCTAGCAACTGCCTAGCAACAGGTAAACAACTTAGCTAGCTAAGAAAACGGTATAATTTTATGAAAAAATTGTTACTTTTTCAAAAGCCTTTCTTCTTTGTTTGCTGCTTGTTTGGTCTCCTATTCAGTTTGCAGTTTTCTTTTGATTTTTTTTCGATGTACTTTACTCTAAAAAAACATTTAAATTTCAATATTTGTAGGAGCTCATCTTTTCAGCTGCTGCTGCTTAATTTGGAACTCCGGAACCATTAAAAACATCCCCACAGCATGATGCTGCCACCACCATGCTTCACTGTGGGGATGGTATTCTCAGGGTGATGAGAGGTGTTGGGTTTGCGCCAGACATAGCGTTTTCCTTGACAGCCAAAAAGCTCAATTTTAGTCTCATCTGACCAGAGTACTTTCTTCCATATATTTGGGGAGTCTCCCACATGCTTTTTGGCGAACACCAAACATGTTTGCTTAGTTTTTTCTTTAGCAATGGCTTTTTGCTGGCCACTCTTCTGTAAAGCCCAGCTCCATGGACTGTACCTCTTAAAGTGGTCCTATGGACAGATACTCCAATCTCCGCTGTGGAGCTTTGCAGCTCCTTCAGGGTTATCTGGGGTGGCAAGTAGCCTGGTGGCATTTCGCTACACAAGCATTTCGCTACACTCGCATTTACATCAGCTAATCATGTGTATGTGACCAAAAAAAATTGATTTGATTTAGTGGTTAGAGGTTGGACTAGTAACCGAATGGTTGCAAGATTGAATCCCCGAGCTGACATGGTAAAAATCTGTCATTCTACTCCTGAACAAGGAAGTTAACTCAGTGTTCCTAGGCCGTCATTGAAAATAAGAATTTGTTCTTAACTTCTTCTGGCTGCAAGTCCGAAGCCGGGCACAATATGACAACAGCCACTTCAAGTGCAGGGCGCGAAATTCCAAATATATTTTTTTGAAATATTTAACTTTCACACATTAACAAGTCCAATACAGCATATGAAAGATAAACATCTTGTGAATCCAGCCAAAATGTCCGATTTTAAATTTTTTTTACAGCGAAAACACCACACATATTTATGTTAGCTCACCACCAAATACAAAAAAGGACAGACATTTTTCACAGCACAGGTAGCATGCACAAAGCCAACCTAACTAACCAAGAACCAACTTCATCAGATGACAGTCTTATAACATGTTATACAATAAATCTATGTTTTGTTCGAAAAATGTGCATATTTGAGGTATAAATCAGTTTTACATTGCAGCTACCATCACAGCTACCGTCACAAATAGGACCGAAGCAGCCGGAGTAATTACAGACACCAACTTCAAATACCTAAATACTCATCATAAAACATTTCTGAAAAATCGATGGTGTATAGCAAATTAAAGACAAACATTGTCACGATCGTCAACGGGACTGAGAGAGGACCAAGGCGCAGCGCGTGGAAAGTACATCTTCTTTTATTTTAAAGAAGGAAAAAACAAAACAACAAACAGAACAGACGACCGTGAAGCTATACAAACATCAGTGCTGACACAAAACACCGACATAGACAATTCCATACCAACAGCTAAAGCCTATGGTTGCCTTAAATATGGCTCCCAATCAGAGACAACAATAACCAGCTGTCTCTAATTGAGACCCAATTCAGGCAACCATAGACTTTCCTAGATACCTACACTCAACCATAGACACAGCTAGACTACTATACTAAACATAAACCCAACTACTCTAATAAACCCCCTAAACCTTACAACCACCCTAGACACTACAAAAAACACATACATTCCCCATGTCACACCCTGACCTAACTAAAATAATTAAGAAAACAAAGAATACTAAGGCCAGGGCGTGACAAACATCTTGTGAATCCAGCCGATATTTCCGATTTTTTAAGTGTTTTACAGCGAAAACACAATATAGCATTATATTAGCTTACTACAATAGCCTACCACACTACCGTATTCATTAATCAAGGCACGTTAGCGATAGCAATAGGCACGTTAGCAATAGCGAATAAACCAGCAAAAGATATATAATTTTTGACTAACCTTGATAAGCTTCATCAGATGACAGTCCTATAACATCAGGTTATACATACACGTATGTTTTGTTCGAAAATGTGCATATTTAGAGCTGAAATCAGTGGTTATACATTGTGCTAACGTAGCATCTTTTTCCCAGAATGTGCGGATATTTTGATGGCACTCAACTATTCTGACCAAATAACTATACATAAACGTTACTAAAAAATACATGTTGTATAGGAAATGATAGATACACTAGTTCTTAATGCAATCACCGTGTTAGAATTCTAAAAATAACTTCATTACGACATCCAGCTTAGGTATAGCGAGAGAGTACCCAAAATCTGGGCGCAAACAACTATTTCACATGTTCTACAGATATATGAAATAGCATCATAAAATGGGTCCTACTTTTGATGATCTTTCATCAGAATGTTTTACAAGGGGTCCTTTGTCGGGAACAATCGTTGTTTGGATTTAGAATGTCCTCTTCTCCAGTCAATTAGCACGGAAAGCTAGCAAAGTAGCGCGAAGCTCTCCTTCCTGAACAAAGGCACACAACGCAACACGCCTAACGTCCCGAATAAATTTCAATAATCTAATAAATCTATATTGAAAAAACATACTTTACGATGATATTGTCACATGTATCAAATAAAATCAAAGCCGGAGATATTAGTCGTCTATAACGACAGCTTATCAGAAGGCAAAACCAGGTCCCTTCACGCGCTCTCCAGAAAACAGGAAACTGGTGACACGTCATGCCTAGAGCTTTTATTCGACCCCAGATCAAGTTATACACTCCATTTCTTCTCTCACTGCCTGTCGACATCTAGTGGAAGACGTATGAAGTGCATGTATTCTAATAAATATCAAGGACCTTTATAGGCAGGCCCTAGAACAGAGCATCGATTTCAGATTTTCCACTTCCTGTCAGGAAGTTTGCTGCAAAATGAGTTCTGTTTTACTCACAGATATAATTCAAACGGTTTTAGAAACTAGAGAGTGTTTTCTATCCAATAGTAATAATAATATGCATATTGTACGAGCAAGAATTGAGTACGAGGCCGTTTGAAATGGGCACCTTTTATCCGGCTACTCAATACTGCCCCTGCAGCCCAAACAGGTTAACTGACTTGTCTAGTTAAATTAAGGTAAAATAAAAAAACAAATAGATATCTTTGGTCTCTTTTTTGCCTCTCTGATAATGCCCTCCTTGCCTGGTCCGTGAGTTTTGGTGGGCGGCCCTCTCTTGGCAGGTTTGCTGTGGTGCCATATTCTTTCCATTTTTTAATAATGGATTTAATTGTGCTCCGTGGGATGTTCAAAGTTTCTGATATTTTTTTATAACCCAACCCTGATCTGTACTTTTCCACAACTCTGTCCCTGACCTGTTTGGAGAACTCCTTGGTCTTCATGGTGCCACTTGTTTGGTGGTGCCCCTTGCTTAGTGGTGTTGCAGACTCTGTTGCCTTTCAGAACAAGTGTATATGTACTGAGATCATGTGACAGATCATGTGACACTTAGATTGCACACAGGTGGACTTTATTTAACTAATTATGTGACTTCTGAAGGTAATTGGTTGCACCAGATCTTATTTAGGGGCTTCATAGCAAAGGGGCGTATTCATATGCACACACCAATTTTCCACCTTTAATTTTTTCGATTTTTTATCAAGTCATTTTTAAAATATCACTTCACCAATTTGGACTATTTTCTGCATGTCCATTACACGAAATCCAAATATATATCTATTTATATTACAGGTTGTAATGCAACAAAATAGGAAAAACCCCAAGGGGGATGAATACTTTTGCAAGGCCCTGTATGGGGTTAAATACATGTAAAATATGTATATAACAAATGATCTTTCTTATATCTCTCAGATATGGGAGAGACACTTCAGAACAAACTTCCTTTTGGTATTTTTTGGGTACTATCTGTTGTTCCATGCATTTGTATGAGATATTAGCAGTAAGACCCTAACACATTTTTAAGACCCCAAAACATAAACATTTTTGGGATTCTTCAACGTGTCTTAAAATCATTCATGAAATACCTAATGATCCTTGGTATGACCCCCCTCCCCCGGCTTAGACAGGGCGTAAGAGAGCAAAATAAGTGTTGCATTACAGGGTGAGCAAGATGTAAAACAAAATAGTACCAAATAAAAGACAATACAATGTAAAAACCATAAAACAGATATAGCATAGTGATTTAAAAAGGAAGCTATAAAATAAAATAATTTCCATTAAATAAATAAACTATTAGGAGAATCAATGTTCTTAAGATGTTATCTGCTCTCCACAGGATCTGGGGATATCGAAAGTGGGTCATATGAAGAGAATTCTCCAGGGAACTAAGGACCTGGCCAAGACCGCCATGGTTGACCTCTAACCCAGAAGTAGTTGGTGCCAGAGTGGAAGTGCCCTTCCACCACAGAGGAAGAGTTTTGGAGCTCCGCAGGGAGAGCTGAACGCCTGGCATCTTGGGGTGGATGGATGGATTTGATCCTTTGATGGATTTAAGAAAGCTGTTGGTGAGAAATTGTCGAACGGGAATGTTTTAGTGAGGCTGTGTTTGGTGCCAAAATAGAAGATGGCAATCTACAGTTGTTGACAGTTCAAAGAAGGAAGCCATGGTTTTTCACAAAAAAAAATGCAAATTTTCTCTAATCATATTTTCATTCATGGCACAATTGGGTATGCAACTAATACTCATTATAAGAGTTGGTTTGGGCGTCTGGCCTCGTAGAGAAGGCCCAATCCAAGTAGCAACAAGGTGACTTCCATGAGTATGCCCTAACAGTGTGCTGTGAGTGTGTACAGTTCAGCACAGTTACTACAATACCACGCAGCTTTGTGATTGGCTTACTGGCTCTTTGCCTGGCAGTAGAAGGCTACAGACACAACGCTACAGTCTGCAATATCCTGCTTTCACTGTTTACACCAGAGGAGATAGGCGACATCCCAAATAGCACCCTCTTCCCTATGTAGGGTACTACTTTTAAGTGGTGCACTATGTAGGGAATAGGGTGTGATTACAGACGTGCCCTGGGAGAAGGAGATGCAATGTCACCACCTAAAGCGAGTGAAAGGAGGTCTCTGAAAACAGTGAGACATATGTTGCATGCTATGCTAGCTTGATTTGGGATATCAATTTTGAATTGCAAGATTAGTGTCTTGGTTCTTTTGTGTAAAAAATGACTTTAGTATTATTATGCCATTTGTTACTACTGAAAGCATTATTTTGGTATGAATCAACCTTTTTTGTTAATTATTTTTATTTATGTTTTTGCATGATAATTATCAAATCAAATCAAAGTTTATTTGTCACGTGCGCCGAATACAACAGGTGTAGGAAGACCTTACAGTGAAATGCTTACTTAATTATGTGTTAAGGATCTGTGTCATGTGCCATATTTTATTCATTTTATTGTAAAAAATATGCTTTATTGGTAAGAGAACATCAGATTTAAGACAAGTTATTAGATGAACTATTAGGAGTTATACTTTATTTTCTGTTGATATGAAAATCAGTACCAAAGTGAATGTCCAATACACTTCCAGACATAAATGTTAACTTTGAAAGTAGTGAAAATCACATCAGCATGTTTGGGATGAATATCAGTTACATATAGAGTATTTGATAAATTGGATTCTAGAATTCTGGGAACTTTCAATAAATTCCCTGGTTTCCCAGAAATCTTGGTTGGAGGAACCGCATTTCCTGCTTCTTATTTTCTGAGTCCGGAAATCCTCCAACCCGGGATTTCGGGAAAACCACAGAATTTATTTACATTTCCCGGAATTGTGCAACCCTAGCTGTAATCCAACAATTTCATATTTTTATGGGAGGCTTGACAGGGACTTTTCCATGTTGCTATTTGCAATTCACCGCTATTTACAATTCACCGCAATCTCTAGCATTTAAACACTCAATATTTCAGAGTAAAACTCTATAGGAGTTAAATGTTGATTTAAGTATAAGATTGAGCAGCTGATCTGCAACAGGAGAAAGTGCAGATCTAGTTGCTCAGTGTGGCATGTAATGGTAATAGGACACTTTTGTTAGGTTGGTGGCATTACAGGGTATACCTATATATGTGATGCTAAGTATGCATATACGATATATGCACTGAATATATACAATCTAAAGCAGTGTATGCATACACTGTTAGTAGCTTTTGTAGTCAAATGCCTTTGTAGATTACAGCTAACACGTTTTGATGACCATGTCTATTGATTTGTGCCATGAACACCAATTGTGGATTATTGATTTTGTTTAACAGGATAATCTGTCCTGTTTTTGTTTAATTGCTGTTGTATTCTAACGGAGGTGCAATATTATGTTGGTTTTGGGAGTCTTTCTGAAGTGATGTTTCGCTGTGGGGAAAACCCTAAGGGTTATTAACTGACCGACTTTTAAACGAAATAGCGTTTCTTACTAATTTAATTTTCATTCAAAATTCTTCCAACAGCTCACTGGTTTTTAGTCTTGTTCCCCTGTGCTTCCAGGATGATTCTCAAAGCAGGTTGCAGAAAATAATAGACCATGTTACTGACTATGTGAGACTGTTGAACGGGCAGACCTGACTGTTGTTCTGTGCTTTATGTATCTAAGAACCCTTGTATGTTCATTTACATCAGCTAAATACCTAGCATCAACTGTATGTTTATCATTGATCAGCCAAGTTATATTATCAATGATCCTATATCATCAAGCCTTCTTATTTATAACTTTTTACCTCAACAAAACTGTTAATATCAGGATTGTGGCTTGCTTAATTTCATAGTCCTCCTGTACCATAATATCTATTAACAAATGGAAATAGGAAGTTATACCATGTTTGCATGATAATTACGTTTAAGCTTATTTGGGATTAAGAAAGAAAGTAATCCGTACTAGTTAGTTACCAATTGTGTTCACTTATTTGGAGTAAGCTCCAGAAAGTAGCCTGTATATTTTACTCCATCATTTTGCAGTATATAAAGGACTGTAAAATAAAGCATTACCACCCACCTCTCTTTTGGTGGCAAATCAAAAGAATTCACATTATCAAGAAGCATATAATTGTTGCTTATGCTCACAATCAAGTATAATTTTTTTTAAAACATGAAACCCAAAACACGAGGCCTTTTAATCCCCTAAAACATTAACCTCTTTTGGTGAAAGAAGTTACATTTTAGAATTATGCCAGGAGCATCTAAATCATACCTTAGTAAATGGTCTAGACAAAAAATAAATGGGTTTTATTGCAAGTATGATTGTTATGAAGAAACAAAACATAGCCCCAAGCTAGCTAGGTTCCTAATCAAAGACATGAATGAAACATTCTGAACATTCAATCTTTTTTGAAATTCTAATTATGCAAGCCACAGTTCTTGATCATCATTTATGTGTCTTGTTGTCTTTAGTGCCCCGTTTCCACTGGCACTTAACATTAGGGCCCAGGTGGGTCCAAATTCGAGCTGGCTCAAATGGAATTCTTAAATTCGAGCTGGGTCGAGGGAAACCCGGGCCTGAGCAGCCAAGTTTCACAACTGGTTAGAATTCGAGCTGGTGACGCCGTTACTATGCAACCACCAAGCTTATCAACATTAGCTAGCTAGTCTGGGTTTGTTACTGTTAGCTAGCACATGGACAAGCAGTATTGCACATATCAGACATGACACAAATTACCACCATAGCTGGATCCTTCATTCATTTTTGCACTACACAATAAACTTTTATGAGAACAGTCAGCCGTCGAATGCTAGCTACCTAACGTTAGCTGGCAAATCAGAGTTGAACAAGCTAGCTAGCTAATGTGAGCTAGCAGGAATTAAAGCTGACCAGGTCATATTGAAAATTAGCTAGATCCATAATATCAAACCTATCATCTGGTTTGCTTGGTTAGCTAGCTAGCTAATAACCAATGCCATGGCAAGCAAAGTAGGAATTAAGCCTGTTAGCTAGCTAGCTAACGTCAGCAAGCTAAAAACATGGATCTGAGTCTAGCTGGCGCTGGGAGGAGTATGGGGTAACGTTAGTTACAGCATGGTGAGGGTGAATTACATTCTTTAAATTCTTGCTAGCTAGCTAGCAACATTAGCGAAGCCAGCTCCAGTCACATATTGGCTACCTAGCAACATGACATATATTTCATATTTCTTGGCCAGCCCAACCTGGGTTGACTTTAAAGTGCCAATGGAAACAATGCTTAAGTGGCTTAGGTATGGGCTGGTTTCACAGACATAGACAGATGGATTTGAAGTTGTAGCTGTTGTTCTCAGAGTGGTTTAACCTTGGAGTACATAGTTCTGTATTTATATTAAAACCACCCGTTCAGTAGTCTGAATTCAAGAGCAATCTAGGTAGTTTATGTCTGCAGCGCTGCAGGAACTAGGAGTGCTGGGGGTGCTGCAGCACCGTGGGAAAAATCCAAAGTAAAAATAAAATATATATATATATATATTGTAACGACCCTGGGTTTATAAGCACGGAAATCGACTCGCGCCGGACCTCGGGCTAGAGGGCCGAGGCTCCCTGCTCTTTCATTACAATATGTATATTTTTTTCACAAAGTAGTGCACTAGGCCCTTAGTACTCTTGTATTAGTGGACCGATCTAGCCGTCTGTAACACGCCCCAACATTTTTTTTGCAGCATCGCCGCAGCACCCCCACCCTCAAACTACTTCCTGCGGCTATGTACGGTGTGTCTGTGTTTCAAGCTATGTGTGATTTAATCTGAGCTGAGGTTCCTCACGGCAGGTCACACTCACGGCTTCAGTTCCCAGGCTGTATGTGTGTGTTGTCTATCTCTGTGTGTCTGTCTGAAGGGTGTCTGTCTGTCTCTGTGTGTCTGTTTGTCTGTCTGAAGGGTGTTTGTCTGGGTCTGTATGAGTGTGCTGTCTGTCTCTGTGTGTCTGTCTGAAGGGTCTCTGTCTGGTTCTGTATGAGTGTGCTGTCTGTCTCTGTGTGTCTGTCTGAGTGTGTTGGACCCCAGACTACATGCTTAGAGAGAGAGAGCTTGAGTTCTCCAATTTAGGTAGAGGTTTCCCATGGGTACAGATCTTAGCTCAACTTACCTCCCCCAATCCTAACCATAACCATTAGGAGGGGAAAACGCTAAACTGATCTTAGATCAGCATCCATGGGCAACGTCATCCATCACCACGTTTTCCAATGGTATGTATATATAATGCTGCAAACTGCCTGGTTTTCATAAACCAACCAAACCCTATGTGAGAACTCTTAAGATGGGGTAACCCGATAGTCTTTAACATGGTTAATAACATGGTGGAAGAGAAGTGAGATTCATTTGTTTACATTGTTTACAATGGCACAGTTTTACTTGCTAAGGATAAAAATATATAAATTCAGCAAAAAAAGAAACGTCCTCTCACTGTCAACTGCGTTTATTTTCAGAAAACTTAACATGTGTAAATATTTGTATGAACATAACAAAAGTCTAACAACTGAGACATAAACTGAACAACTTCCACAGACATGTGACTAACAGAAATTGAATAATGTGTCCCTGAACAAAGGGGGGGTCAAAATCAAAAGTAACAGTCAGTATCTGGTGTGGCCACCAGCTGCATTAAGTACTGCAGTGCAACTCCTCCTCATGGACTGCACCAGATTTGCCAGTTCTTGCTGTGAGATGTTACCCCACTCTTCCAACAAGGCCCCTGCAAGTTCCCGGACATTTCTGGGGAGAATGGCAATAGCCCTCACCCTCCGATCCAACAGGTCCCAGATGTGCTCAAAGGGATTGAGATCCGAGCTCTTTGCTGGCCATGGCAGAACACTGAAATTCCTGTCTTGCAGGAAATCACGCACATAACGAGCAGTATGGCTGGTGGCATTGTCATGCTGGAGGGTCATGTCAGGATGAGCCTGCAGGAAGGGTACCAAATGAGGGAGGAGGATGTCTTCCCTGTAACGCACAGCATTAAGATTGCCTGCAATGACAACAAGCTCAGTCCATTGATGCTGTCACACACGCCCCGGACCATGACGGACTGTCCACCTCTAAATCGATCCCGCTCCAGAGTACAAGCTTCGGTGTAATGCTCATTCCTTCGACGTTAAACTCAAATCCGACCATCACCCCATGTGAGACAAAACAGCGACTTGTCAGTGAAGAGCACTCTTTGCCAGTCCTGTCTGGTCCAGCAACGGTGGGTTTGTGCCCATAGGCGACATTGTTGCCGGTGATGTCTGGTGAGGACCTGCCTTACAACAGGCCTACAAGCCCTCAGTCCAGCCTCTCTCAGCCTATTGCGGACAGTCTGAGCACTGATGGAGGGATTGTGCGTTCCTGGTATAACTCGAAAAGTTGTTGTTGCCATCCTGTACCTGTCCCGCAGGTGTGATGTTCGGATGTACGATCCTGTGGAGGTGTTGTTACACGTGGTCTGCCACTGCAGGGACGATCAGCTCTCCGTCTGTCTCCCTGTAGCTCTGTCTTAGGCGTCTCACAGTACGGACATTGCAATTTATTTCCCTGGCCACATCTGCAGTCCTTATGCCTCCTTGCAGCATGCCTAACGCACGTTCACGCAGATGAACAGGGACGCTGGGCATACCTTGGACTGTGCCTGTGTTTCTCTGTCTGTGTCCCCTCATTCCAAATCTGTCCCCTCCATTTATATGACAAAACCATCATTATTTGTTGAAAAAAACATAATTGGAAGTAAAATAAATATCCTAAATGCTATTACATAATTATGTAATTGTAACACTTTATGTAACACTTACAGTTACAATGCATTGCACATGCATCAGAGTCAGTAGAAAGACCTCTTTAGTGTCCTAAGTTTTCATAACTGTGACCTTAATTCCCTACCGTCTGTAAGCTGTTAGTGTCTTAACGACCGTTCCACAGGTGCATGTTCATTAATTGTTTATGGTTCATTCAACAAGCATGGGAAACAGTGTTTAAATCCTTTACAATGAAAATCTGTGAAGTTATTTGGATTTTTACGAATTATCTTTGAAAGACAGGGTCCTGAAAAAGGGACATTTCTTTTTTTGCTGAGTTTATGTAAACAAAACGTGCATATTTATTGCCTAAGGTTAATAAACAACATGATGATGTAACTGTGTTTTCATCTTTGGAATATAATGTTACAGTTTATCACTTGTGTTACTATCTGGATGCTTTTGGTAAAGTAGTTGGTCATTTTTATGACTACCAAGCATTGGAGTCTGGTCGGAGAAGCTATAGGAGGACGGGCTCATTGTAGTGTCTGTAATGGAATGAAAGGAACAGAATCAAACTTGGTTTACATATGTTTGATGTGTTTAATTCCATTCCAGCCATTACCATGTGCCTGTCCTCCTATAGATCCTCCCACCAGCCTCCACTGCCACCAAGTGACTGTTTTTTGTGCTTTTTTATGGTTACAATGCATGGTTAACTATTTATTACAATATGGAAGTCGCTGAGATGTGTATTTTTGTATTCAGATTAAATAAATGTTTCAAATTTGTTGTACATTGTTAGGTGCCTTAAAAACAAGGCTATCTTCCTTCTTCAATAAAAACGAGTGCGTACACAATATGTCATGATATTTATTTTTCTATAAAACGAGTGCGTACACAATGTGTCATGATATTTATTTTTCTATAAAACGAGTGCGTACACAATGTGTCATGATATTTATTTTTCTATAAAAACGAGTGCGTACACAATATGTCATGATATTTATTTTTCTATAAAAACGAGTGCGTACACAATATGTCATGATATTTATTTTTCTATAAAAACGAGTGCGTACACAATATGTCATGATATTTATTTTTCTATAAAAACGAGTGCATACACTATGTCATGATATTTATTTTTCTATAAAAATTAGTGCGTACACAATATGTCATGATATTTCTTCCTCTGGGATTAACTGCATTACCTTCAGATATTGTTTGTTGGTGATATTGTTTGAACTCATTGTAATGTACGAAAGCAATGTAGAGAGGACAACCCATAGGCAGTGCATGTTCTGTGGAAACATGTTGTTGTTTTTAAAAATGAATTACTATCTGTTCCTGTGTTGTAGTCCGGCATACAATACTGTGTAGTCAGAACTATACACAGATTTACAGTCGGCCCGCATGTTAAAAACAAAATCAGGTGTGTTCAGTGGGAAGTAAGGTTTTTTATTGTTGTCACGGGGCAGAGATAAAATGTTGCTGTTTTAAAGCTAATATCCTGCTAATCTACACATTTTGACATGTTGTGTCAATATAAGATCCCATGTGATCATGTTTTTGGATCACTGCAAGGTCTCACTGTAAGCTAGCCTGGTCCCAGGTCCGTTTGCCATTGCCATGTTTGCCATAACAATGACCATAGTAGTTGGCAAGACAACACAAACAGATCACACGCGCACACGCGCAAGCAAGCACGCGCACCTACACACACACACACATTCTTGCAAATGTAGGCTAATTCCCACAGAAACAATTACATTTTCTGCTTTCAAGTCTCAAAATATTTTCTACATACCATGTCATATGACTGACCTTACCAACTGTAGCTGGCTCCTCAATCTCCTTATCCTTTGTGCTTATAAAATGGGATCTCACCTATCTAACCATATCTGTCATGTCTATTGGAATGAAGACCTCATGGGCTGGAAGCCCCCATTCTGTCCAAGCTCCTAAATCTCTCAGCGATGGGCCCCACGTCCTGAGCATAGCTGCAGCAGAGGTGCATATGAACTCCACCAGGACCAACTCTGCTCTCACCACTGAGGACGGTGTAGTGATGCTTAGTGTTCCCAACCAACTGGGGCTACCCCTCACCATAGTTGCTAGCCGGGATGGGTACCTTCTGACCATAGTGGCTAGCCGGGATGGGTACCTTCTGACCATAGTGGCTAGCAGGGACGGCTACCTTCTGACCATAGTGGCTAGCTGGGATGGGTACCTTCTGACCATAGTGGCTAGCAGAAATGGCTACCTTCTGACTATAGTGGCTAGCAGAGATGGCTACCTTCTGACCATAGTGGCTAGCAGAGACGGCTACCTTCTGACCATAGTGGCTAGCAGGGACGGCTACCTTCTGACCATAGTGGCTAGCAGGGATGGCTACCTTCTCACCTCGCTGCTCTGGAAAACCACCAGGATGCCAAGTAAATGTGTGTGTGTGTGTGTGTGTGCGTGTGCATGCACGAGGCACCTAATCTTCATGGTGCCTTTTCATTACAATAGCACAGCTGTTGAATTATAACATGAGGTCGCCATCTAGTGCCTCATTTTAACAACTACACACATTGACAGTGTTAGACCAATGATGTGTATAAACCTTGGATGACTGACAGGGGGGTGCTGTATGGAAGCCACCTTGCAGCCATCTTGACACTCCTCCTCCATTGTAACAAATATTTTGGAAGCTATGGAAATGCACTTATAAATGTTTACATTGCTTTTTTTATTATCTTACAGAAACCTCAATGCAGACTTTCAAATCAAATCAAATCAAAGTGTATTTGTCACGTGCTCTGAATACAACATTTCACCTTACAGTGAAATGCTTACATACAGGCTCTAACCAATAGTGCAAAAAAGGTATTAGGTGAACAATAGGTAGGTAATGAAATAAAACAGCAGTAAAAAGACAGGCTATATACAGTAGCGAGGCTACATACAGACACCGGTTAGTCAGGCTGAGTGAGGTAGTATGTACATGTAGATATGGTTAAAGTGACTATGCACATATGATAAACAGAGAGCAGCAGTAGCATAAAAGAGGGGTTGGCGGGTGGTGGGACACAATGCAGATAGCCTGGTTAGCCAATGTGCGGGAGCACTGGTTGGTCGGCCCAATTGAGGTAGTATGTACATGAATGTATAGTTAAAGTGACTATGCATATATGATAAACAGAGAGTAGCAGCAGCGTAAAAAAGGGGTTGGGGGGGGTCACACAATGCAAAGAGTCCGGGTAGCCATTTGATTACCTGTTCAGGAATCTTATGGTTTGGGTGTAAAAACTGTTGAGAAGCCTTTTTGTCTTAGACTTGGCACTCCGGTACCGCTTGCCATGCGGTAGCGGAGAGAACAGTCTATGACTGGGGTGGCTGGGGTCTTTGACAATTGTTAGGGCCTTCCTCTGACATCGTCTGGTGTAGAGGTCCTGGATGGCAGGCAGCTTAGCCCCAGTGATGTCCTGGGCCGTATGCACTACCCTCTGTAGTGCCTAGCGGTCAAAGGCCGAGCAATTGCCGTACCAGGCAGTGATGCAACCAGTCAGGATGCTCTCGATGTTGCAGCTTTATATTGTATTATGTGAACAAAACATTCCAAAAATATTTAAATCATTCAAAAGTTTGGAGTCACTTAGAAATGTCCTTGTTTTGAAAGAAAAGCACATTTTTGTCAATTGAAATAACATCACATTGAGAAATACAGTGTAGACATGGTTAATGTTGTAATTTTTTATGGAATATCTACATAGCCGCACAGAGGCCCATTATCAGCAACCATCAATCCTGTGTTTCAATCGCACGTTGTGTTAGCTAATCCAAGTTTATCCTTTTAAAAGGCTAATTGATCATTAGAAAACCCTTTTGCACTTATGTTAGCACAATTGAAAACTGTTGATGTGATTAAAGAAGCAATAAAACTGGCCTTCTTTAGACTAGTTGAGTATCTGGAGCATCAGCATTTGTGGGTTCGATTACAGGCTCAAAATCACCAGAAACAACAAACTTTCTTCTGAAATTCGCCAGTATATTATTGTTCTGAGAAATGAAGGCTATTCCATGCGAGAAATTGCCAAGAAACTGAAAATCCCGTACAACGCTGTGTACTACTCCCTTCACAGAACAGCGCAAACTGGCTCTAAACAGAATACAAAGAGGAGTGAGAGGCACCCGGTGCACAACTGAGCAAGAGGACAAGTGCATTACAGTGTCTAGCTTGAGAAACAAACGCCTCACCAGTCCTCAACTGGCAGCTTCATTAAATAGTAGCCGCAAAACACCAGTCTCAATGTCAACAGTAAAGAGGCGACTCCGGGATGCTGGCCATCTAGGCAGAGTTCCTCTGTCCAGTGTCGATGTTCTTTTGCCCATTTTAATCTTTCATTTTCATTGGCATGTCTGAGATATGGCTTTTTCTTTTCAACTCTGCCCAGCATCCTGGAGTCGCCTCTTCACTGTTGACATTGAGACTGGTGTTTTGCGGGTACTATTTAATGAAGCTGCCAGTTGAGGACTTGTGAGGCGTCTGTGTGACCTCAAACTTTTGAACGGTAGTGTATATATTAACATATTTTCCTTAAAGTTTTTTTTTTAACAAAGTGCTAATGTTACTGTGCCCACAACAACAACAAAAATACTTTTTTGCATCAGCAATCCAGGGTTTATATACATTATTTGTGGGGACCAAGTCAAGCAAAAGCATATGGAAAGTTTCATCCTGCCTTTTCTGTTCAGCTTTCTTGCATTATTCTCAGCTGTGACCATGTTGCTTTTGTCCATAAACCAAGGCAACATCTGGCGATAACTGGCAAAACATCTGGTATTTATGTTAAGTCTTTATCGTCTGCTTTAATATCCATTTTATTATCCATTTTTAACCATTGTTACACATTATTATCCATTGTTGCCCATGAGTATCAATTATTGTCCATTGTTATCCATAATTACCCATTAATACCATTATTACCCATTATCATCTGTTAATATCCATTATTACCCATTTTTATCCGTTATTATCCATTATTACCCATTATTATCAATTGTTACCCATTATTAATCATTATTATCCATTATTACCCATGATTATCCATTATTACCCATTATTTGCCATTATTCAACAACACAGCTCAGTCAGTAGGAAGCTCTCTCATCCATGTATATGCAGATGATACAGTCTTATACTCAGCTGGCCCCTCCCCGGATTTTGTGTTAAGCACTACAATAAAGTTTTCTTTGTGTCCAGCACGCTTTCTCTGCCCCTAACCTTGTTCTGAACCCCTCCAAAACAAAGGTCATCTGGTTTGGTAAGAAGAATGCCCCTCTCCCCACAGGTGTGATTGCTACCTCTGAGGGTTTAGAGCTTGAGGTAGTCACCTCATACAAGTACTTGGGAGTATGGCTAGACGGTACACTGTCCTTCTCTCAGCACATATCAAAGCTTCAGCTGAAGGTTAAATCTAGACTTGGTTTCCTCTATCATAATCACTCCTCTTTCAACCCAGCTGCCAAACTAACCCTGATTCAGATGACCAGCCTACCCATGCTAGATTACGGAGACGTAATTTATAGATTGGCAGTTAAGGGTGCTCTCGAGCGGCTAAATGTTTTTTACCATTTGGCCATCAGATTTGCCACAAATGCTCCTTATAGGACACATCACTAGGACACATGCACTCTATACTCATCTGTAAACTGGTCAAATCTGTATACTCATCGCAAGACCCACTGGTTGATGCTTATTTATAAAACCCTCTTAGGCCTCACTCCCCCCTATCTGAGATACCTACTGCAGCCCTCATCCTCCACATACAACACCCGTTCTGCCAGTCACATTCTGTTAAAGGTCCCCAAAGCACTGGGTCCCCAAAGCACTGGGTCCCCTGGGTCGCTCCTCTTTTCAGTTCGCTGCAAAAAACACTCAAACTGGACAGTTTTATCTCAATCACTTCATTCAAAGACTCAATCATGGACACTCTTACTAACAGTTGTGGCTGCTTCGTGTGATGTATTGTTTCCTCTACCTTCTTGACCTTTGTGTTATTGTCTATGCCCAATAATGTTTGTGCCATGTTTTGTGCTGCTGCCATGTTGTGTTGCTACCATGTTGTTGTTATGTTGTGTTGCTTCCTTGCTGTGTTGTCATGTGTTACTACCATGCTATGTTGTTGTCTTAGGTCTCTCTTTATGTAGTGTTGTGTTGTCTCTCTTGTCGTGATGTGTGTTTTGTCCTATATATATATATATATATTTTTTTTTTATCCCAGCCTTTAAGTAGGCCGTCATTGTAAACAAGAAATTGTTCTTAACTAAATACGTAAATAAAACAAATTATTAATTATAATCCATTATAATCCATTGTTATTTATTAATATCCGTTATTATTCATTGCTATCCATTATCTGTAACGTCCTGACCAGAGTTCTTATGTGTTGTGCGTGTTTTAGTGTTGGTCAGGACGTGAGCTGGGTGGGAATTCTATGTTGTGTGTCTAGTTTGTCTGTTTCTGTGTTCAGCCTAATATGGTTCTCAATCAGAGGCAGCTGTCAATCGTTGTCCCTGATTGAGAATCATATATAGGTGGCTTGTTTTGTGTTGGGGATTTTGTGGGTGGTTGTTTCCTGTCTTCTGTCTTTGTGTTCTGCACCAGATAGGACTGTTTTCGTTTTTCACATTTATTGTTTTGTTGTTTGTAGTGTTCTCATATATTCTTTATTAAATTATGTTGAACACTAGCCGCGCTGCGTTTTGGTCCTCTCCTTCATTCCAGGAAGAAAACCATTACATTATCATTCATTATTATCCATTATTATTAATTATCACCTCGTTATCCATAATGATTCATTATCATCCATTATTATGAATTATCCCCCTTATCAATTAGTATCCATTATTATTAATGACTGTTTATTATTATTAATTGTTTTCCATTATCATCCATTATCATTCATTGTTATCCATTATTACCACTATTATCCACTATTAACCATTATTATTCATTATTATTCATTCTATGATGCTCCCGAGCGGTACAGCTGTCTAAGGCACTGCATCTCAGTGCTAGAGGCGTCACTACAGACCCCGGTTCGATTCCAGGCTGTATCACAACCGATTGGGAGTCCCAGAAGGCGGAGCACAATTTGCACAGTGTTGTCCGGGTTAGGGTTTGGCCGGGGTAGTGTTAGGAGAATTATGTTCTCAGGTTCATTAACCAATTCAATTAAATGACTCAGTCTGCTATATCAGGACTTGTAGGATACTGATAGAAATAAAAACAGACAGAGGCCCAGTCTACAATAGTCAAATGTTTATTCGCGGGAACGTTCTAATATCAAGAATACAAAACAATTAATTTTATACTGACTTCTCACGCCCACACATTCACACAACCATACACACACACATACACACAAACAGACGCACACAATGTCCTGCTACGCACACACTGTCTCACTACCCAGCCGACAGAGATTAGTGACCTTGTCCTTGACACGTACTCCCCGTTCTCTCCCAAATTTCTAGTCAGGTCGGCACCGAGCTCAGACAGTCTGTGTTTAAGATACCATAAAGACATATTGTCTTTACCCTAATTCTGACTAGGACTACACATTTATTGGTTATGATTTTATACATATGCCAGCAGCATACCACCCTGCATACCACTACTGGCTTGCTTCTGAAGCTAAGCAGGGTTGGTCCTGGTCAGGCCCTGGATGGGAGACCAGATGCTGCTGGAAGTGGTGTTGGAGGGCCAGTAGGAGGCACTCTTTCCTCTGGTCTAAAAAAAATATCCCAATGCCCCAGGGCAGTGATTGGGGACACTGCCCTGTGTAGGGTGCCGTCTTTCGGATGGGACGTTAAACGGGTGTCCTGACTCTCTGAGGTCATTAAAGATCCCATGGCACTTATCGTAAGAGTAGGGGTGTTAACCCCGGTGTCCTGGCTAAATTCCCAATCTGGCCCTCAAACCATCATGGTCACCTAATAATCCCCAGTTTACAATTGGCTTATTCATCCCCCTCCTCTCCCCTGTAACTATTCCCCAGGTCGTTGCTGCAAATGAGAACGTGTTCTGTCAACTTACCTGGTAAAATAACGGTAAAATAAAAAATAAATAAATTCTAATCAATTCCATACAATTATATGTTTCAGGGCGGAATATTCTAAACATTCAATTAACAGATCATTTTCACCTATCAGGTAGACCGTCATTGTAAATAAGAATTTGTTATTAACTGACTTTTCTAGTTAAATAAAAAAAAAAAAATATATATATATATATATATATATATATATATATATATATATATATATATACATACATACACTGGTAGCTTGAACATACGATGAACAATGCCTTGTTTTTGTTATTTCTCTTCTTATAACTGTGTCTTTTGATTTGTAGATGCCCTGAGTCAGCCCATGCTTCCAATTCCATTAGGTTCTCCTGAACCTGACAGACAGCAACCTCTCTTCTCTCTTACCTTACAACAAGTCAGCCTTCCACATGGAAACATTGCTATTCCTACACGACTGGCCTTCTCATCAACCATTCAGGTGTGTGTGTGTGAGTGTGTGTGTGTGCGTACGCTCGTGTGTGTGTGTCTGTGTGTGTGTCTGTGCGTGTGTGTTTGTGTGTGTGTGTGTGTGTGCACGTTCGTGTGTATGTCTGTGTGTGAGTGTGTGTGTGCCACGTCCTTGTGCAGTTTTTCTAACCACAGTTGGAGTGAGGTACAGAGCAAGAGAGAACAAAGTACAGATTAGCAGCCCTAGAATGATAAGGCCTTTTGCATAGATTTTTTTTGTGCTTGAAACTAAGTGTTTTGTGTTTCAGGATACAGCAGCATTGAGCTTAGTGCCGTAAGAGCTGTCAATTCTCAGCTCTTGTCCAATAGGAGAGAGATCAATGTGACTGGGCCAGTACGGATCACTCTACCCCTGGGGCAGAACTCTGATCTGCAGGCCTCCCATGCTGTGCCAGCCTGGTCCTTTGACCAGACTACTGGTTGGTGTGGTGTATACATCAGAGGAGGTTGGTGGGAGGAGCTATAGGAGGACTGGCTCATTGTAATCGCTGGAATTTAGTCAATGGAATGGTACCCAACACATCAAACACATGGAAACAATGTTCCATTGATTCCATTCCGGCCATTTAAATGAGCTCGACTTCCTATAGTTTCTCCCACCAGCCTCCTCTGGTATACGTTGTTAGGTGAGGTTGCTCTTAGATACTGATGGAAGATCAGTTGTACATTTCCCCTCTAAAGTTTAGAATGTTGTTTCCCACTAGATCAGCAATGTCTAGAACACAATATCATTTAGGTGTCTGGATGAACAGACGACTGGGAATGGTGAAGGTGGAGGGAAGTTGTTGTGGACCTTCATGGCCACTCATCGAGGCTATTGGATAGCCATTGTCTTCAACCACGTGGTAGGTGCAGTATGATACAGTTGAAGTCGGAAGTTTACATACACCACTTCACAAAATAGCTGGCATTATGAGGAAGGAAAATTATGTGGATATACTGAAGCAGCATCTCAAGACATCAGTCAGGAAGTTAAAGCTTGGTCGCAAATGGGTCTTCCAAATGGACAATGACCCCAAGCATACTTCCAAAGTTGTGGCAAAATGGCTTAAGGACAACAAAGTCAAGGTGTTGGAGTGGCCATCACAAACCCTGACCTCAATCCTATAGAACATTTGTGGGCAGAACTCAAAAAGCGTGTGTGAGCAAGGAGGCATACAAACATGACTCAGTTACGTGGTGGCTCCTTGCTGTCACCAGTCCGCCTGGCCTTGCTGCTGTTCCGGTTTCAGCTGTTCTGCCTGCGGTTATGGAACCGCCACCTGTCCCAGACCTGTTGTTTTTCAACTCTTAATGATCGGCTATGAAAAGCCAACTGAAAATTATTCATGATTATTATTTGACCATGCTTGTCACTTATGAACATTTTTGAACATCTTGGCATAGTTCTGTTATAATCTCCACACGGCACAGCCAGAAGAGGACTGGCCACCCCTCATAGCCTGGTTCCTCTCTAGGTTTCTTCCTAGGTTTTGGCCTTTCTAGGGAGTTTTTCCTAGCCACCGTGCTTCTACACCTGCATTACTAGCTGTTTGGGGTTTTAGGCTGGGTTTCTGTACAGCACTTCGAGATATTAGCTGATGTACGAAGGGCTATATAAAATAAACTTGATTGATTGAACTTGAGTTACACTAGCTCTGTCAGGAGGAATGGGCCAAAATTCCCCCAACTTATTGTGGGAAGCTTGTGGAAGGCTACCTGAAATGTTTGACCCAAGTTAAACAATTTAAAAGCAATTCTACCAAATACTAATTGAGTGTATGTAAACTTCTGACCCACAGGGAATGTGATGAAAGAAATAAAAGCTGAAATAAATCATTCCCTCTTCTATTATTCTGACATTTCACATTATTAAAATAAAGTGGTGATCCTAACTGACCTATGACAGGGAATTTTTACTAGGATTTAATGTCAGGAATTGTGAACAACTGAGTTTAAATGTATTTAGCTAAGGTGTATGTGAACTTCCGACTTCAGCTGTATGTGTATTGTCCATATAATGGTACACGGTAGGGTCAGATTAATATAGATGCTTACTGTCAATGTCAGTTTACAAGGGCTCAAGGGTTGGTCCCTCAGATACCACCATCCATGCATACCTTGGAGATGAAGTGATTACATGCCTAATTAGCTGTGTTGAAGGACTACAGAACTACAATGGCTCACACATCAACAGCTCATCATTTTACAAAGCCAAATATGTTACAGCTAGGCAGCTGCTATAGATCCTGACCATTAGTTGTTTTATCTGTATGGGGAAACCCTGCATTCATTTTAAATATTTGATTTCGCTGTAGTAAGGTGAATTAAATAGACACAACACTGATGTTAGTCCGTTAAAATACAACTTGAGCTCTTGTTGTGGTGTGTATGGTTTTAAACCACTAGAAGTCTTGTTGTGGTGTGTATGGTTTTAAACCACTAGAGGTCTTGTTGTGGTGTGTATGGTTTTAAACCACTAGAGGTGTTGTTGTGGTGTGTATGGTTTTAAACCACTAGAGGTCTTGTTGTGGTGTGTATGGTTTTAAACCACTAGAGGTCTTGTTGTGGTGTGTATGGTTTTAAACCACTAGAGGTGTTGTTGTGGTGTGTATGGTTTTAAACCACTAGAGGTCTTGTTGTGGTGTGTATGGTTTTAAACCACTAGAGGTGTTGTTGTGGTGTGTATGGTTTTAAACCACTAGAGGTGTTGTTGTGGTGTGTATGGTTTTAAACCACTAGAGGTCTTGTTGTGGTGTGTATGGTTTTAAACCACTAGAGGTGTTGTTGTGGTGTGTATGGTTTTAAACCACTAGAGGTGTTGTTGTGGTGTGTATGGTTTTAAACCACTAGAGGTCTTGTTGTGGTGTGTCTGGTTTTAAACCACTAGAGGTGTTTTTGTGGTGTGTATGGTTTTAAACCACTAGAGGTGTTGTTGTGGTGTGTATGGTTTTAAACCACTAGAGGTGTTGTTGTGGTGTGTATGGTTTTAAACCACTAGAGGTGTTGTTGTGGTGTGTATGGTTTTAAACCACTAGAGGTCTTGTAGTGGTGTGTATGGTTTTAAACCACTAGAGGTCTTGTTGTGGTGTGTATGGTTTTAAACCACTAGAGGTCTTGTTGTGGTGTGTATGGTTTTAAACCACTAGAGGTGTTGTTGTGGTGTGTATGGTTTTAAACCACTAGAGGTCTTGTTGTGGTGTGTATGGTTTTAAACCACTAGACGTCTTGTTGTGGTGTGTATGGTTATAAACCACTAGAGGTCTTGTTGTGGTGTGTATGGTTTTAAACCACTAGAGGTGTTGTTGTGGTGTGTATGGTTTTAAACCACTAGAGGTCTTGTTGTGGTGTGTATGGTTTTAAACCACTAGAGGTCCATAGAGTCAAAGGTCTGCTTTGTATTTCATAAACAAAACAAAAAAGCTTAGAAATTCCATAAGATCTTGTTGTTAAAAGCGTTATTTAATTGTGATCAAAACAAACATTTATAGTGTGGACACATCTTTTCAATGAACGATGATGACCCCTTGAATATTGACCCTATATTCAGAAAATGTACTGTGTGAAATAACTGTCCTGATGCTCAGCATCTCTACAACATGACATCCATTGTCAACACTGCACATAGTCATTCTTCAATGGTAACTCCATGTGAATAAGATTAGGTAGTCACCTACCGCTTTTACTTCTATTTTGAAATAAAACAATGGACACAGAAGAAGTACTGTACAGTGGGTACTACCTTGTCTCTGTGCAATTACCTAGTATTTCTCTAGTATAAAGCCTATACATGTGATATATGTAAGGGATGAATGCAGACGCTCTGTACATTATCTGGAAATGTTGGACGACGTGGTAGGGACGACACACTGCCTAGTATAAAGCCTATGTGTGTGTTATTTATTGTGTGACTCATCCTCTATCAAACATCACCTTCACTGATATAACAGGAGTCAGCTCTTATGACCAAACTCTGTCTCGTCTTTCAGCTTCAAGTCTGCCCCTGCGTGTTTGTCTGAATTCAAGGGGAACTCAGTACTTCCGTGTCAGTATTGTCAAGGGGCTGCAGTGAAATACTCTAGATTAGATCTCTAAGGAAGTTAACAGCGATTTTACAGGTGAATGGACTTACCAGGGTTTACTAGATGGTCTTTTGCTATTTTCTCATTCCTGACTGGGAAGAAAAGAAGGAGTCAAATCCAGAATAGTGTGATTGTGAGTTCACAGGCAGTACAGTACACTAGGCCTACAGGCAGTACAGGATAGTGTGATTGAGATTGCATGTGAGTTCACAGGAATGGGGGGGTCCACCACACCACAAGTACAGGAGCCTGTCAACATGGACACAAAATTGCCCTTTCTGTGTCAATTCAGGATTACAATGCCTACAGGTAGTTTTGAACATCCTACTGTGTTTCTGTTGAACACAAACATGGTGAAACGTAATAATGAATCTTAGTTTCACTTCACACGTGTCCCATCTCTTACTCATAACAAAACGTGCATTTCGATAGGCTGCATCCTTACAGGCCCGCACGTGTTATTGGCTATAATTACATAAAGGAAGTACGTTTCCTGTCAGTAAGCGCTCGTTTGCATCAGCCACATAGCTTGTCAGTAGGGAAAGTTGTAACGTCTCCACATTTACTACCAGATCCTGCTCTGTTAAACATCTTGCTGGTAAGTTTACCTTCCTGTTCTGCAGTCTTAAAACTGTGTTGTGTGAGATATGGCTGCTCCCTCTCTTTTGAACAACAGTTGTTGCTTGTCTAGTTTACGGGACTCTATACTTCTCTCATTCCACCCCTTTCACCAAAACAGAAGTGCTTGTGCTTTCTCATTCTCCCACAGATACAGCTAAACTTAACTAAAGACTATTCCTTTTGTCTTCCGTAGATGTTGTACAGTTTGTAATGGCATGAAATGTTCCTTCATGGAAATATTCACCCATTTTGAATCCTATGATGCAACTCGTCATACCGGCTGTATGTCTGCCTGTTTGAACTCAGATACACAATAAAAACATGAAATCATCCTGGGAATCGATAGAACATCGCTCAGAGATGTACAAAAACGATATAACATTCAACATGGGTGATTATTTCCTTTAAGTGTATTTAAACAGTACTGATATCACATTTACATCAAATATACTGTATGTCTTCAGTAGTGAAAGTAAAAACAACTTTAAAGCAGACTACATTACAATGAGCCCAATGGTTACATCAGACAACCCTTTCAATGTTAATTATGATTATTGATAGCTTGTACTCAGGTAATATATTCTGTACAGTTTTAGGATCACTTCTATCGAACTGTTGACTGTTGTTTTATTGTCACTCATGTTTGATTGCCTTTCACATAACATAATGATATGTCTATATTGTTAGTTGAGTAGTTTACAGTATGCATAATAGCTTTGGGCCATTCCTTACTGTATCCATCTCTTTTAGACATTTAGACCATGGAATCTCTCAAGTCAATGAAGACGGAACTGGGCCAGTGGTTATCAACAGACCCTGAGTATATCATTGAAAAGTGTGAAGATATTTTATCAGTTAAACAAGGAAAAGCTGTTTCCAACCGAGCCACTGCTGCAGAGAAGATCTGTCTTCTTTTGGATGAAATCCAGAAAAACGGGGAGGATGCATGTGTGGAGTTCTATGAGATTCTGAAGAAAGAGAAGGCACATTATCCAGGCCTTCAACAGCATTTCAGCAATAACACACAAGGTAAAATAGCAGTATTACATGAACATTTGTAGTGATTAAAGACATTTAAGCACTTCATAGCAGTTATTACAAAACATACATTTAAAATGTTTGTCATGTAGCTGACACTTATCCAGAGTGACTAATGGGAGCAATTAGTGTTCAGTGAATTGCTCAAGGGCACGTCGGCACACTTTTCACCAAGTAGGCTCTGGGATTTGAAGCAGAAACCTTTCGGTTATTGGGCACAACTCAGTGTATGTGTTTTAGTATACAGAATATAAAATGTACTGGTCAGGTTTGTCGGGCCAGTGATTTTTTTACAGACTGCAAAGTCATACAAAAGGTCATCATCTAACAAGACAATAACACATTTGTTTTGAAGTGTCATCCAGCCCAACGGTGTATGCGGATCGCAACAGCACTGTTGATTCCCGACTAGTTACCGGGAACCGAATTAAAAAGGACTTGATCATGCATAAAACCATCCAAGTAGGAGGGTTGAATCCATCTGGTGAGTGCTACTATGAATAAGCTAACATGGTCATTCTAATGAAGTTGTGCTGCTTACTAACAGACAGCACCATAATAAGAGCATAAGACAATTGTATAGTTACTTGGACACAAAATGTATCTTTCAGGAATGAACCTCAGCCAACCACCCCCAAATGCAAATGTGGTTGCAATCAATAACAGTCATATCTCTGCTGAAATGATAACATACAATGACATCGATGGCAACCTCGATTTGTCTTGGACACAAGCCCCACCTCCAGCGCCAGTCCGACAAGCCTCACAGTGTCCAGGTAAACTATTTAGGCAAGTTTTGTCTTCACAGGGCTCAACCTGAGCTATAGGTGTGTTAGAGAGCAGGGGCCTCATAACTGTTGTGTACATTTTACGTTCAATTTCTGCATGCACCATTTCTGAAAAGAAAACAAATATTGAGATTTATAAACTGGGCGCACGTCATACATACACATATTTCCTGATATCAATCACAGCTGTCGTAAACTGTGTGTGGGAACACGCATTATAACTTTGCCTGAAAAAGGTCCATCACTCACACAAAACAACCTGTGAACACGTTTATTAAGTCAATAAAGAAACAATAATCGTAATGAAACTGGATCAAGTGACGTCATGAATGTGTCTCGATATTCCACTGACAAAGAGCTTAGTCCCACCCGTAAACCAATCTGTTGCCATTATACTTCAACTGGTGAACTTATTTGCAATAATTTACTTTTGCATGGCTAAAGTTTTGACAGTGCTTCTCTGATATTGGCTATAAGTCCTTCGTAAACAAAAAAGAACATCTATTACTAAAAGTAAAAGTGAAAGTTAATCACTAGTCAGCCTCTGCCATTTTCTGCCTGCCACATTTAAAATTGTACAAGTTGACTGTTAGAATCAACACACTTAAAGTTTGAAGTTTATTCCACATCCTGTACTGAGACATGGCTAATCGTGTAGTAAGCTTTTTTCCTCTTCTGTGTGCTAGTAGTAAGTTAATTTCCTCTTGTGCGACTGTAACTAAGAGGTAGTCAAAGAGAAAATTCACCCAAATCACAAAATTACACCTTGGTTTCCTTACTCTCTAAGCAGTTTAAAGACAGTAATCCATGCTTTGGTTTTGTGTGCCTGGCCAAATTCTCTTTTTATCATTTGTGGGTCAAAACCAATGCAAATCAACATCCTCAATATGAGCATTTTACACACTTCATGTCCAAGTCATTGTGTTTATTGAACCTTTATTTAACTAGACAAGTCAGTTAAGAACAAATTCTTATTTACAATGATGGCCTAAGAACAGTGGGTTAACTGCTTTGTTCAGGGGCAGAACAACATATTTGTACCTTGTCAGCTCAGGGATTTGATGTAGCAACCTTTCGGTTACTGGCCCAACGCTCTAACCACTAGGCTACCTGCCGCCCCAGCAGGTAGACTAGTAACCGGCAGGTAGCCTAGTAACATTATTTGAGCGACAGTAACCAAACCATTTTAGACACTTTCTGACGATTTGGACACAAAATGCAAAAACATTGTAATATTGGGGATATTGACTTGCATTGTTTTTGGGACACATGCTAAAAAGAGACTATGGCTCAGTACACAAAACCAAAGCATGTTTTTTAAATTCTCTGTAATGAATTTATAGTGACAAATAAGGTGAAAATCATTGACTGGCTTCGAGTAGATCCATCCTTCAATCTTCAACATCTGACCAGTAAAGGCATGATCAAAGACAGGGAGTATCAAAACCTTATGAGTGTCCCAGAGCCAGAGAATAAAGTCATCAAACTGCTTGATAAGATCACTGGCAAAGAGGAAAAAAACTCATCTCAATTTCCTTGATACTCTCAAAGAAAGTCATGTGCATGAAATGTATCTACAACTTCAGCAGTGGTTAACCACCTTAGACTTACCAGGTACTGTGATCTTACATATTTCTTGACTCTGTACTCAGAGCTTTACATGGCAAGTGGAAATGGGTGTGATGTAAAGTCAGATTTAAAAAGCCTCCTGAAATGAAGTCATTTTTGGCACTATGACTGATCTTCTATTGTTATCTCCAGCTCAACAGGATAACCTCCCTCAGCATTGGGATACCAAGCCAGCCACCACTTCTGTCCGGCTCTACTCTATCCAGCCAGGAAGCCCAGAGTATGATGAAGTCCTAGGCCTGTTCCAGGCTACTTGTCCAGACAATACAATTATTAAGGTACCTCTTTTCCTAAAGATACTTTCTGAGTAGTTATAACTGTAACTGTGCAGCTGGCCCCCCCCCCTTAAAAGATCTAGATGCACTATTGTAAAGTGGCTGTTCCACTGGATGTCATAAGGTGAATGCACCAATTTGTAAGTCGCTCTGGATAAGAGCGTCTGCTAAATGACTTAAATGTAAATGTAAATGTAAAATGTATGTAAATCAGGTTATTGAATGTCTTGCCAATTACTGTAATATGCGTTTTTTTCTCCTTCCCTTAGATTGAAAGAGTCCAGAACCCAAACCTGTGGAAAAGCTTCCAGATCAAGAAAAAAGAAATCGAGGACAGACATGATGGCATAATCAATGAGAGACGTCTTTTCCATGCAACCAGCTACACAACCATAGAACACATCAACAACAACGGGTTCAATCGGAGCTACGCTGGACAAAATGGTAAGATATGCCAACGAAATAACTTGAAAATAGGAAAGTCTTGCCTCAAGTTGAACTGTATATAACATCTCAAAAACCCTTATATTTAACTTGTTTCTCTCTTCTATGTTAATAGTGTCATAACTGTGTCATAATCTTTCTGCAGCTGCACTGTATGGAAATGGCACCTACTTTGCAGTCAATGCCAGCTACTCTGCTGCTGATGAATTCTCCAAGCCAGATGGCGAAGGTAGGAAGTTGATGTACTTGTGTCGTGTTCTGACTGGACACTTCACAAAGGGAGAACCAGGGATGAAAGAACCTCCATTTATAGGCGGTTCAGAAATTCGGCGCTACGATAGTACGACAAACGACACATATAATCCAACAGAGTTTGTAGTCTTCCGCGACTGTCAGGCGTATCCAGAGTACTTGATCACTTTCTTAGGGGTCTAGAGCAACATGGTAGCTTTTGGGAACTTCAAGTCAGTAAATGTCAGTCACCAGACTCACCACCCATTGCTACGTAGGAAAGATATTTGTTTATTTAAGTAACAGTTGTTGGGGTTTAGTACTGCTCAACTAACCTATCTTTGTTTGCCAGTGTTTTTTCTACGACACATATTTGTCATTCCATTAAACATCCTAGATTTGAAGGGAAAAGAAATGTGTAAAACCATCATTGTTATGACTCATATTTCCATTAAATAAGAAAAACGCATAACTAAATTGTGTTTTGTGTGATTGTGTATAATACGTAAATGTAACCCAAACACAGATTCCATTGTGATAGTTGCATTGTTACTGTAACCGTTTCAAACCCTGCAAGACAAACAATTCCAGGAAGATGAAGCCATCATTTGATATAAACCTGTTAGACCACCACAACATCATTCATTTCCTCAGGGAGCTACATACTGATATAATCCCACTGTATCACACATAGCTCTACTGCACATCATTCATTCCCTCAGGGAGCTACATACTGATCTAATCCCACTGTATTACACATAGCTCTACTGCACATCATTCATTCCCTCAGGGAGCTACATACTGATCTAATCCCACTGTATTACACATAGCTCTACTGCACATCATTCATTCCCTCAGGGAGCTACATACTGATCTAATCCCACTGTATTACACATAGCTCTACTGCACATCATTCATTCCCTCAGGGAGCTACATACTGATCTAATCCCACTGTATTACACATAGCTCTACTGCACATTATTCATAACAATAGAAAAAAGAAAGAGTTACTGTTATTTTCTTGTTTCTCTTTAATTATTTGTTATTTTTCTATGTTCTTCTTTTTTACCTCAGTTTAATTTATTAAATACTTTCTTAACACTTATTTTTCTTATAACTGCATTGTTGGTTAAGGGCTTGTAAGTACGCATTTCACTGTAAATTTGTATTAGGTGGATGTGACAAATAGAATTTGATTTGATTTTGATTTGATTTGTATTACACCTATATCGACTGCACATTATTTGTGAAAACAGAAATTAGTAAGAAAGACAGAAAGAAAGAAATAAAGCAGGAAACGTTTGCATTGTGAATATACATGTTTTCTTCATATAGGGGCAGATTAATATATATACTCACTGTCAATGTCAGTTTACAAGGGCTCAAGGGTTGGTCCCTCAGATACCACCATCCATGCATACCTTGGAGATGAAGTGATTACATGCCTAATTAGCTGTGTTGAAGGACTACAGAACTACAATGGCTCACACATCAACAGCTCATTCTTCTACAAAGCCAAATACGGTACAGCTAGACAGCTGCTATAGATCCTGACCATTAGTTGTTTTATCTGTATGGGGAAACCCTGCATTCATTTTAAATAGTTGATTTCGCTGTAGTAAGGTGAATTAAATAGACACAACACTGATGTTAGTCCGTTAAAATACAACTTGAGCTCTTGTTGTGGTGTGTATGGTTTTAAACCACTAGAGGTTTTGTTGTGGTGTGTATGGTTTTAAACCACTAGAGGTCCATAGAGTCAAAGGTCTGCTTTGTATTTCATAAACAAAACAAAAAAGGTTAGAAATTCCGTAAGATCTTGTTGTTAAAAGCTTTTTTTAATTGTGATCGAAAAAAAACATGTATAGTGTGGACACATCTTTTCAATGACTGATGATGACCCTTTGAATATTGACCCTATTTTCAGAAAATGTACTGTGTGAAATAACTGTCCTGATGCTCAGCGTCTCTTAAACATGATATTCATTTTCAACACTGCACACAGTTATTATTCAATAGTAACTCCAAGTGAATAAGATTAGGTAGTTACCTACCACTTTTACTTCTATTTTGAAACTTAAACATTTGACACAGAAGAAGTACTGTACAGTGGGTACTACCTTGTCTCTGTGCAATTACCTAGTATTTCTCTAGTATAAAGCCTATACATGTGATATATGTAAGGGATGAATGCAGACGCTCTGTACATTATCTGGAAATGTTGGACTACGTGGTAGGGACGACACACTGCCTAGTATAAAGCCTATGTGTGTGTTATTTATTGTGTGACTCATCCTCTATCAAACATCACCTTCACTGATATAACAGGAGTCAGCTCTTATGACCAAACTCTGTCTCGTCTTTCAGCTTCAATTCTGCCCCTGTGTGTTCCTCTGAATTCAAGGGGGAATTCAGTCCTTCCGTGTCAGTATTGTCAAGAGGCTGCAGTGAAATAGTGTAGATTAGATCTCTAAGGAAGTTAACAGCGATTGTACAGGTGAATTGATTTGCCAGGGTTAACTCCTCTAGATAGTCTTTTGCTATTTTCTCAGTCCTGACTGGGAAGGAAAGAAGGAGTCAAATCCAGAATAGTGTGATTGAGATTGCTGGTAAGTTCACAGGCAGTACATTAGAGTAGGCCTACAAGCAGTACTCGACAGTAGACCTACAGGCAGTACAGGACAGTTGGTCTACAGGCAGTACAGTAGAGTAGACCTACAGGCAGTACAGTAGACCTACAGGCAGTACAGTAGAGTAGACCTACAGGCAGTACTCGACAGTAGACCTACAGGCAGTACAGTAGAGTAGACCTACAGGCAGTACAGTAGAGTAGGCCTACAGGCAGTACAGTAGAGTAGACCTACAGGCAGTACTCGACAGTAGACCTACAGGCAGTACAGTAGAGTAGACCTACAGGCAGTACAGTAGAGTAGGTCCTACAGGCAGTACAGTAGAGTAGACCTACAGGCAGTACTCAACAGTAGGCCTACAGGCAGTACAGTAGAGTAGACCTACAGGCAGTACTCGACAGTAGACCTACAGGCAGTACAGTAGAGTAGACCTACAGGCAGTACAGTAGAGTAGGCCTACAGGCAGTACTCGACAGTAGACCTACAGGCAGTACTCGACAGTAGACCTACAGGCAGTACTCGACAGTAGACCTACAGGCAGTACTCGACAGTTGGCTTACAGGCAGTACAGTACACTAGGCCTACAGGCAGTACAGGACACTAGGTCTACATGCAGTACATAACAATATGCTTACAGGCAGTACAGGACAATAGGCCTACAGGCAGTACAGGACACTAGGCCTACAGGCAGTACAGGACACTAGGCCTACAGGCAGTACAGGACAGTTGGTCTACAGGCAGTACAGGACACTGGGTCTACATGCAGTACATAACAATAGGCTTACAGGCAGTACAGGACAGTTGGTCTACAGGCAGTACAGGACACTGGGTCTACATGCAGTACATAACAATAGGCCTACAGGCAGTACAGGACACTAGGCCTACAGGCAGTACAGGACACTGGGTCTACATGCAGTACATAACAATAGGCTTACAGGCAGTACAGGACACTAGTCCTACAGGCAGTACAGGACACTAGGTCTACATGCAGTACATAACAATAGGCTTACAGGCAGTACAGGACACTAGTCCTACAGGCAGTACAGGACACTGGGTCTACATGCAGTACATAACAATAGGCTTACAGGCAGTACAGGACAATAGGCCTACACGCAGTACAGGACAATTTGCCTACACGCAGTACAGGATAGGTTGCCTACAGGCAGTACAGGACACTCGTCCTACAGGCAGTACAGTACAGTACAGTATGCCTACAGGCTGTACAAAACAGTAGGTCTACATGCAGTACAATACAGTAGGCCTACAGGCAGTAGAAGACAGTAGGGCCGACCGGCAGTACTTCACAGTAGGCCTACAGGCAGTGCGGGAGAGTACAGTAGGCCTACAGACAATAAAATACAGTAGGTCTACTGGCAGTAAAGCACAGTAGGTTTTCAGGCAGTACAGGGCAGTAGGTCTACAGGCAGTACAGGGCAGTAGGTCTACAGGCAGTACAGGAAAGTAGTCCTACAGGCAGTACCGGACAGTTGGCTTACATGCAGTCCCGGACACAAGGTCTACAGGGAGTACAGGAAAGTAGGCCTACAGGCGGTGCAGGACAATAGGCCTACATGCAGTACAGGACATTAGGCATACAGGCAGTACAGGACAATAGGTCTACATGCAGTACAGGACATTAGGCATACAGGCAGTACAGGACAATAGGTCTACATGCAGTACAGGACATTAGGCATACAGGCAGTACTCGACAGAAGGTCTACAGGCAGAACAGGACAGTAGGTCTACAGGCAGAACAGGACAGTACAGTAGGTCTACAGGCAGTACAATACAGTACAGTAGGTCTACAGGCAGTACAATACAGTAGGCCTACATGCACTACAATAAAGTAAGCCTACAGGCAGTAAATTACAGTATGCCTACAGGAAGTAGAAGACAGTGGGCCTATAGGCAGTACAGTACAGTAGGCCTGTAGGCAGTACGGGAGAGTACAGTATGCCTACAGGCAGTACAATACAGTAGGTCTACAGGCAGTACAGGATAGTAGGTCTACAGGCAGTACAGGACAGTAGGACTGCAGGTATTACTGGACAGTAGACCTACAGGCAGTACATTACAGTAGGTCTATATTCAATCGGTCTACCATTAGGGGGTGTGAGGAGTGTCAGAATAAAAATGACATAATTATTCTGTAATGAAGTTATTCCATCAAATGGTTGTTTTATGCAATAGAATAAGGGGTTATTAGAACGCTCATCTGTGCGTGTTCTACTGAGGATGGGCCTCTGGAAGATTTACGATGTCTTTGGTTGATATCGCATTCCAGAACATGAGTTAATGTTTCTGTTCTATAAGGTACCATGGAGAGATGACTCCAGAGCCAGATCCTGGTCTCTACACCATGCTGTGAATTATAAGTATTATAAGTAAATATAAAGGGGCATAAATGTTCTGGGGCATGATCCACTTGGGAGCAGTTACTCTTCCTGTGGTCCATCAACATTAAGGCAGCTATTTACAATTTTAAATATTACATGACATAACATTTCATAACACTTTACCCAAAACATTTAGTGTGATCCCTCAGGCCACTACTCCACTAAATACATGTTTATAATACAACATACATGTGTGTGTGTAGAGGGTGTATCTTAACATGTACATGTGTGTCTGTGCTTGTGTGTGTGTCTCTTCACAGTCCTCGCTGTTCCATAAGGTGTCTTTTAATCTGTTATTTAAATCTGATTCTACTGCTTGCATCAGTTACCTGATGTAGTACTGTGAGCCTCCCATTGTCTGTTCTGGACTTGGGGAATGTGAAGAGAACTTTGGTGTCATGTCTTGTGGGGTGGACATTGGTGTCTGAGATGTGTGCTAGTAGTTTAAACAGACAGCTCGGTGCATTCAGCACGTCAACACTTCTTACAAAAACAAGTAGTGATGAAGTCAATCTCTCCTCCACTTTGAGCCATGAGAGATTTACATACATATTATAAATGTTAGATCTCAGTGTACTGTAAAGTGCCTTTACAAAACTATTCAACCCTCTTGGCGTTTTTCCTATTTTGTTGCATTACAAACTGTAATTTAAATGGATTTTTATTTGGATTTCATGTAATGGACATACACAAAATAGTCCAAATTGGTGAAGTGAAATGAAAAAAATTACTTGTTTCATAAAGGTGCATATGTATTCACTTCCTTTGCTATGAAGACCCTAAATAAGATCTTGTGCAACCAATTACCTTCAGAAGTCACATAATTCATTAAATAAAGTCCACCTGTGTGCAATCTAAGTGTCACATGATCTGTCACGTGATCTCAGTATATATACCCCCAACCGAGAGAGTGCGTTTCTTGTTTACATTTTATATTGACGACGTTATTGTCCGGTTGAAATATTATCGATTATTTAGGCTAAAAACAACCTGAGGTTTGAATATAAACATCGTTTGACATGTTTCTATGAACTTTACGGATACAATTGTGATTTTTTGTCTTCCTGTTTTGACTGCGTTTGAGCCTGTGGATTACTGAAAACGCACAAACAAAACTGAGGTTTTTGGGTATAAAGAGACTTTATCGAACAAAAGGAACATTTATTGAGTAAATTAATGTCTGCTGAGTGCAACCATATGAAGATCATCAAAGGTAAGGGATTAATTTCATTTCTATTTCTAAATTGTGTAACTGTTCTATCTGGTTGGCTACTGTTTGTAATGATTTGTCTAGTGGGCTATGTTCTCATAATCGTAAGGTATGCTTTCGCCGTAAAGCATTTTTAAAATCTGACACCGTGGTTGGATTCACAAGAAGTTCATCTTTAAACCTATGTAAAATATGTTTTGTTTTCTGAATTTTTATAATGAGTATTTCTGTATTTGAATTTGGTGCCCAGCAGTTTCACTGGCTGTTGAAGAGGTGGGGGCTCCGGACCAGAGACCGGTCGCTGGGGGCTCTTGACCGGAGACCGTCGCTGGGGGCTCCGGATCGGAGACCGTCGCTGGGGGCTCCGGACTGGGCACCGTCGTTGCGGGCCCCGGACTTGGCACTGTCGTTGCGGGCCCCGGACTGGGCACCGTCGCTGGGGGCTCCGGACTGGAGAACGTCGCTGGGGGCTCCGGACTGGGAACCGTCGCTGGGGGCTCCGGACTGGGAACCGTCGCTGGGGGCTCCGGACTGGGGGCCGTCGCTGGAGGCTCCGGACTGGAGGCCGTTGTTGGAGGCTTCGTGCCATGGGTCAGCACTGGAGTGAGGAGACATATGGGCAGTCTGGTACGTGAAGCTGCCACAGGGCTCACCAGGCTGGGGAGACATACACGAGGCCTGGTTCTGGCAGCAGGCACAGGACTCACCAGGCTTGGGAGACATACAGGCTTAGTTCTGGGCGCAGGCACAGGACTCACCAGGCTGGAGATACATACAGGAGGCTTTGGCCTTTGCAGAGGCACCGGATACACTGGGCCGTGGAGGCGCACTGGAGGTCTCGAGCTTAGAGCTGGAACAACCCATTCTGGCTGGATGCTCACCCTAGCCCGGCAGATACGGGGAGCTGGGATGTAGCGAACCGTGCTGTGAACGCGCACTGGAGACACTGTGCGCTCCACCTCATAACACGGTGCCAGACCAGTACGACGCTCGCCAAGGTAAGCACGGGGAGTTGGCTCAGGTCTCCAACCTGACTCAGCCAAACCCCCCGTGTGCCCCCCCCCCCCAAAAAAAATATGCTTCCTCGCTAACCGTGTACTGCCAACCCCATTCTCCGGTATCCCTCCTCGCACTGCTCAATTGAATCCCAGGCGGGCTCTGGCACTCTCCCTGGGTCGACCGACCACCTCTTTACCTCCTCCCAGGTTGTCTCATACTCCTGGCCACGCTGCTTGGTCCTTTTGTGGTGGGAAGTTCTGTCACGGTCGTCGAATGAAGAGGACCAGAGGGCAGGGTGGTGAGCGTCCATATTCCCATTTATTTAGGATAACGCCGACAAAAACAAGAAACAATACAAAAACAACCGTGAAGCTTAAGTCAATGTGCCACAAACAAAGTTAACTTCCCACACTGAAAGGAGGGAAAAGCGCTACCTAAAGATGGTTCAAAATCAGAGACAACGATAGACAGCTTTCCCTGATTGAGAACCATTCCTCGCCAAAACATAGAAATTAACAATCATAGAAAACAAAAACATAGAATGCCCAACCCAAATCACACCCTGACCAAACCAAATAGAGACATAAAACGTCTCTCGAAGGTCAGGGCGTGACAGTGTCAGCCTTTGTTGCTGGAATGTCAAACAGGGACTAGAGGAAAAACAGGAGTACAGGAAAAATGCTGGTAGGCTTGACGAGACAAGACGAACTGGAAACAGACAAACAGAGAACACAGGTATAAATACACTGGGGAAAATTGGGAAGATGGGCGACACCTGAAGGGGGGTGGAGATAAGCACAAAAACAGGTGAAACAGATCAGGGTGTGACAGAATGAGCCATCTGATTCAATGAATGATGGAGCTGAGTTTGCATTTTTGTCCAAAGTTTAATTTAAGGTGCTCCAAAGCTTTTAACTATCATTCTTTATGTAATTTATCTTTTCTTCATAGTATAGTTTCCTCTTCTTTTTATTCAGTTTAGCAATGATTTCTCAGTTTGCAGTACGTTTGCCAATCGGTTGTGCAGACAGACTTATTTGACATTCCTTTTGCCTCATACCTCTCAATAAAATGGTTCAATTCTTCATCAATCCACGGGGATTTGACCATTTTTACAGTCATTTTTTAAATTGATACAATGGGTGCATGCTTATCAGTAACTGGAATAAACAATTTCATAAATGTGTCAAGTGTAGCATCTGGTTGCTCCTCATTACACACCACAGACCAACAAATATGATTACATCAACAACATAGGAATCACTACAAAACGTATTGTATAACCTCTTATACACTATTTTAGGCCCAGCCTTTGGAACTTTGGTTTTCCTAGATATGGCTACTATATCGTGATCACTACATCTGATAGATTTGTGTACTGCTTTAAAGCACATTTATGCAGCATTAGTAAAGATGTGATCAATACATGTTGATGATTTTATTCCTTTGCTGTTTGTATCTATGCTGGTTGGTTGACTGATAACGTGAACCAGGTTGCAGGCATTAGTTACAGTTTAAAGATTTTTATTGAGTGGGCAGCTTGAAGAAAGTCAATCAACATTTATATCACCCAGAAAATACCTCTCTGTTGATGTCACATACATTATCGAGCATTTCACACATGTAAAATGGGCTTCAGGGCTTTAGCCATATTACTTCAATAGTATTTCACTTGAGATCCTCTCTAAGTTTTACAGGAATGTGGTTCTGAATATTTGGCATTTCTGTCTTTTCCGTAGATGTTGTAATCATGTATTGCTACCACTGTATCATCAAAGGTATTATCTAAGTGAGTTTCAGAGATTGTCAGAATATGAATGTCATCTGTTACTAGCAAGTTATTGATTTCATTAACCTTGTTTCCTAAGCTACATATGTTAAAGTGGGCAATTCTTTGCACTTTTCTGGGATTCTTGATTGTTTTCATTACTTTACTGGGAAGCTTAGCAGAAGTAGACATGCTCATGTTATTAATGTTGGTAAAGGGTGAGCTGCACACAATGGATTTCTTGCTAGGTCACACCGTCTCAGTGCTAACAGTATAACTCTGGTTCATAGGCACATGATACTTCATACAATAGCTGTAGGATCAGCAGAGGCATTCAGGGCAGTTAGAGGGACATAAATTAGGTTACTTACATTGTGTCTTCCAATGCCCCTGGGATAATGTACATTTGCTGAAGCATTATGAAAACTCAGCGACACAATGGTAGGGATTAGCTGAGCTGGGCTTGGGTTATCATTGATAAATCACTGTCTCAACGCATTCTTAAAAAGTTGTGAGAGGATCCAGGAACCTAAATGATTTGGGTGGATCCCATCCTCCTTATAAAACAAGCTTTGTTTCGAGAAGTTATCAAAATTGTCAATAAAATGTTATACCCACAGAGTTGCAATACTCTCCTAGCCAGTTATAGAGAGCTAAAAGTCAGCTGAAATGTTCACCGCCACAATTTGGGGAGGGCACAGGGACAGATATTAGACCCAATCAGTTCTTTAAAATCCATCTAAGCTGCCCTTCATAATGCCATTGTATCTGACATGAACTATGATGGACACAATTTCCTGATGCAGGTTTAAAATGTTTGGGAGCAGCTTATTTATGTCCTGTACTCGTGCTCCTGGAAAGCACAACATGTTTTGCTCCAGAGACTGAGACATTTCTCACCATTCAACTTCCCAATACAACAGCCAGAGAAGGGGATGGAGAAATGTGCCCATTCTTACCCCTCACACAATTCATTGAACCTTTCACAGGCCTACGAGAAGCAGGATAGCATATGGCCGCTGCTCCCGAGATAGGTCCAGACCTCCCACTGCAGGCAGTGCCCCGTCAGATCCAGAGAGAGGGAAAGGAGCCGAACTCGATGATGAAGCCGCTGCTGGAGTCAGCATAGTTGGAGTCTTCACAGCCGTTGCAGACACAGGCAATCCCAGCGAGGATGACGCAGGTAGATCAGGCAGCAGTGCGGTGAAGCTATTCTTTATTTATGTCAATTCGCAGACACCCCAGTCCGCTTAGCAGCATGCCGCTGCCTTCGGTTTCAACGACTTGTGTCATGGGACCAGAGCTGATTGGGAACAATCCTCTTACTGTTCTCTGCCACTACAAGATGGAGGAGCAAAAGCAGATGGAGACAACTTCCTTGGCAGGCAAGTTCCAGGTAGCATAGGCCATTCGGATAGGGACAGATGACAAGGCAGGGGTAAATCCATCAGGAGTGGAGAATGAGAAATTTCCAATTAGAGTTTTCACAATAAGTTCACGTAAGATTGAAATTTGCTTGCTAAGGATAGCCACCTCATTCCAGTAATCCTCCGAAACAAACAATACCCTCATTGGAACTCAATATTGTCCCGGATAAGAGCGTAATAAACAGATTCTACAGCGCTGGAAACGTTCGTTAGCTTTTCCACGCGAAGTGGGTTCCCTTGCAACCTAGCTAGCAAGCTGGCAAGTTGGTAGCAGGAGTTGCCACAAACACTTATGAACAAAATAAAAATAAAACAAAATAACATTTTGGAAAAACAGGCTGAATCAACAAGTGCAGGAGTCCAAGTTTGTGACAGGAGATCGTGCAATTTGTGAAGTTACTTAGCGTGCCGATATAAAGAACTCAATGACAGCATACATTTGGGGGTGGCAGGTAGCCTAGGTGTTGGAGCGTTGGGCTAGTAAGTAAGGTTGCTAGATCGAGTCCCCAAGCTGACAAGGTAAAACTCTGTCATTCTGCCCCTGAACAAGGCAGTTAACCCACTGTTTCTAGGCCGTCATTGTACATAAGAATGTTCTTAACGGACTTGCCTAGTTAAATAAAGGTTACATAAAATATTAAATAAAATAAAGATGCAAAAATACATACCATAAAGCCTGTTTTAGAATCTCTTCCCTCTTGTAGTCCGTCTTATTGGCGGAAACCCCTTTTACATCATGACATTCGTTCTACCCCGCCAGTCTTAGCAATCACCTCAACTTATCCTGTTGCCATCCTGTCCGCCGTTGTCCTGCTGCTCACCAAGGGACACATTAGCCTTGCTTGATTGGTATGTCTGGAATGTTTTACCCTGCACTCTGAGAGAAGTAAACAGTGAGAGCACATAGCAACATAATCTAACAATCAGAAACTAGCAAACGGCGGGGCATGGAAGCAAGCCTGTGTTGCGCCTTCAGGCTTAACCCACTTGAAGGGAATTTTAACGTGGCTCATATTGCGAGAATTGCTACACTATTATTGAACTGATTAATCATACGATTATGATTGTGAGCTTAGTAAAAGTATATATTTTACTATTAATATGGGATGCGTTGCATCCTAGGCCCTACAGATCAAAAAATAGTAGCTAAGCTCAGGTAAACCCGAAGATAAATTAAGCATTCCTTTGAATTTGACTTAGAAAACATTATTTTCCCAATGCTGGCCTCCAGACTGCTAAACCATACCCCTTGCGTGAATATTTAAAAATGTCCTTCTGAGCAGCATGAGGTAACATTGGACCTTTCACTCACTCCTGGACACATTTTGTGAAATTCTCTAGCCTGGTCCCAGATCTGTTTGTGCAACATACTATGGTCATTGTCAAATCAAATGAGTTGGCAAGAAAGCAGAAACAAATCTGGGAGCAGGCTAGAAATTCTCACCTCCTCACATTCTTTGACAGCATATTAAGCCATCCAGGGCCTTTGACAACATACTAAGCCATCCAGGGCCTTTGACAGCATACTAAGCCATCCAGGGCCTTTGACAGCATACTAAGCCATCCAGGGCCTTTGACAGCATACTAAGCCATCCAGAGCCTTTGACAACATACTAAGACATCTAGGGCCTTTGACAACATACTAAGCCATCCAGAGCCTTTGACAGCATACTAAGCCATCCAGAGCCTTTGACAGCATACTAAGCTATCCAGGGTCTTTGACAACATACTAAGCCATCCAGGGCCTTTGACAACATATTAAACCATCCAGGGCCTTTGACAGCATACTAAGCCATCCAGGGCCTTTGACAACATACTAAGCCATCCAGGGCCTTTGACAGCATACTAAGCCATCCAGAGCCTTTGACAACATACTAAGCCATCCAGGGCCTTTGACAACATACTAAGCCATCCAGAGCCTTTGACAGCATGCTAAGCCATCCAGAGCCTTTGACAGCATACTAAGCCATCCAGGGTCTTTGACAACATACTAAGCCATCCAGGGCCTTTGACAACATATTAAACCATCCAGGGCCTTTGACAGCATACTAAGCCATCCAGGGCCTTTGACAGCATACTAAGCCATCCAGAGCCTTTGACAGCATACTAAGCCATCCAGGGCCTTTGACAACATACTAAGCCATCCTGGGCCTTTGACAACATACTAAGCCATCTAAGGTCTTTGCCAGCATACTAAGCCATCCAGGGCCTTTGACAGCATACTAAGCCATCCAGGGCCTTTGACAGCATACTAAGCCATCCTGGGCCTTTGACAACATACTAAGCCATCTAAGGTCTTTGACAGCATACTAAGCCATCCAGGGCCTTTGACAGCATACTAAGCCATCCTGGGCCTTTGACAACATACTAAGCCATCTAAGGTCTTTGCCAGCATACTAAGCCATCCAGGGCCTTTGACAGCATACTAAGCCATCCAGGGCCTTTGACAACATACTAAGCCATCTAAGGTCTTTGCCAGCATACTAAGCCATCCAGGGCCTTTGACAGCATACTAAGCCATCCAGGGCCTTTGACAACATATTAAGCCATCCAGGGCCTTTGACAACATACTAAGCCATCCAGAGCCTTTGACAGCATACTAAGCCATCCAGGGCCTTTGACAACATACTAAGCCATCCAGAGCCTTTGACAGCATACTAAGCCATCCAGGGCCTTTGACAACATACTAAGCCATCCAGAGCCTTTGACAGCATACTAAGCCATCCAGGGCCTTTGACAACATACTAAGCCATCCAGGGCCTTTGACAGCATACTAAGCCATCCAGGGCCTTTGACAGCATACTAAGCCATCCAGGGCCTTTGACAGCATACTAAGCCATCCAGGGCCTTTGACAACATACTAAGCCATCCAGGGCCTTTGACAACATACTAAGCCATCCAGGGCCTTTTCCCAGCATACTAAGCCATCCAGAGCCTTTGACAGCATACTAAGCCATCCAGGGCCTTTGACAACATACTAAGCCATCCAGGGCCTTTGACAACATATTAAGCCATCCAGGGCCTTTGACAACATACTAAGCCACCCAGGGCCTTTGACAGCATACTAAGCCATCCAGAGCCTTTGACAGCATACTAAGCCATCCAGGGCCTTTGACAACATACTAAGCCATCCAGGGCGTTTGTCAACATACTAAGCCATCTAAGGTCTTTGACAACGTACTAAGCCATCCAGGGCCTTTGACAGCGTACTAAGCCATCTAGAGCCTTTGTTGGATTCATGCAACACAATGCTTGCATAATTTAAACAGCACTTGCAAGAGACAGCTCCCTGCAGACAGTCCCTGCAGACAGTCCCTGCAGACAGTCCCTGCAGACAGTTGTATTTCCTAAATTGTTCAATGATACCACAGTTGCCGCTTTTTTTAGATGGTAGATGTGGTGGAAAGGAGGTTGACAAAACTGTATGAAAGAAGATGGGTGCTTCTTAGGACCTCTTTAACGAGGACAGTAATCATTTTAAGCCTAAACACTTTCCTAGAATTATATTTTTCTGTGACATAATTCATGTATTTGGGTAAATTACTTGATTATTACAAAACAAACCCTATATTAGTTCATTATTAGTCAGGCTATTTGATCTTTTGAACTATTTAAACATTGTCATACTCACTATAACTCACTTTATTCATATTTACAGTACCAGTCAAAGGTTTGGACACACCTACTCATTAAAGGGCTTTTCTTTATTCTTATGATGTTCTACATTGTAGAATAATAGTGAAAACATCAAAACTGGGACATAACACATATGGAATCATTTAATAACCAAAAAATTGTTAAACAAATCTAAATATATTTTAGATTTTAGATTCTTCAAAGTAGCCACACTTTGCATTGTTGACAACTTTGCACACTCATGGTATTCTCTCAACCAGCTTCATGAGGTAGTCACCTGGAATGCATTTCAATCAACAGATGTGCCTTGTTGAAAGTTAATTTGTGAAATTTCTTTCCTTCTTAATGCGTTTGAGCCAATCAGTTGTGTTGTGACCAGGAAGGGGTGGTATACAGAAGATAGCCCTATTTGGTAAAAGACCAAGTCCATATTATGGCAAGAACAGCTCAAATAAGCAAAGAGAAATGACAGTCCATCATTACTGTAAGACATGAAGATCAGTCAATCCGGAACATTTCTAGAACTTTGAAAGTTTCTTCAAGTGCAATTGCAAAAACCATCAAGTGATGTGATGAAACTGGCTCTTATGAGGACCGCCAAAGGAAAGGAAGACCTAGAGTTACCTAAGCTGCAGAGGATAAGTTCATTAGAGTTACCAGCCTCAGAAATTGCAGCCCAAATAAATGCTTCACATAGTTCAAGTAACAGACACATCTCAACATCAACTGTTCAGAGGAGACGGCGTGAATCAGGCCATTCATGGTCTAATTGCTGCAAAGAAACCACTACTAAAGGACACCAATAATAAGAAGAGACATGCTTGGGCCAAGAAACACAAGCAATGTATATTGGACCAGTGGAAATCTGTCCTTTGGTGTGATGAGACCAAATTTGCGTTTTTTGGTTCCAACCGAGTAGGTGAATGGATGATCTCCGCATGTGTGGTTATCACCGTGAAGCATGGAAAAGGAGGCGCGGGGGTGCTTTGCTGGTGACACTGTCAGTGATTTATTTAGAAGTCAAGGATTACTTAACCAGCATGGCTACCACAGCATTCTGCAGTGATACGCCATCCCACCTGGTTTGCGCTTAGTGGGACTATCATTTAATTTTTCAACATGACAATGACCCAACACACCTCCAGGCAGTGTAAGGGCTATTTGACCAATAAGGAGAGTGGTGGAGTGCTGCATCAGATGACCTGGCCTCCACAATCACCTAACCTCAACCCAATTGAGATGGTTTTGGATGAGTTGGACCGCAGAGTGAAGGAAAAGCAGCCAACAAGTGCTCAGCATATGTGGGAACTCCTTCAAGGCTGCTGCAAAAGCATTTCAGTTGAAGCTGGTTGAGAGAACGCCAAGCTGTCATCAAGGAAAGGGTGGCTACTTTGAAGAATCTAAAATAGAAAATATATTTTTATAAACTCTTTTTTTCGTTACTACGTGATTCCATGTGTGTTATTTCATAGTTGTGATATATTCTCTATTATTCTACAATGTAGAAAATAGTAAAAATAAAGACAATCCTGTGAATGAATAGGTGTGTCCAAACGTTTGACTGGTACTGTATGTAAACAATGTGATGGTTGGTCGTAAAAAAAAAAAAGGACTTAATTAATCTTAAAATTAGAAATCCTTTTTACTCTTGTCAAGTGAGGACTGCCTTTATGCGCATCTTTCTGTAGCTGTCTGTCTGGATGGACTGTCCTTCCTCAGAGACCTGTTTGTCCTCTGACTCCCTCGCCACGCCGCGCTGCGGGATGCTGTGGGCTCCGTATGATGATGTCATCACAGCTGGAGTTCATTGATTGACAGCTCGCCGTTCTCTCTCGCGAACTGCTAAGACAGAGAGTCTGGGCTTATGGAGTCTGAATGTTAAGAATCAGCATTCACTTTGTGGGGGAATGGATCGATTGAAGGTGGTATTTAATAACAAATGGGAGTGTGTCATTTCAACAACACGTGATTCTTTATCCTGTGGCAGGTGACTCAATACTGATACTTTCCATGAGCTCCTATGAAAAACAAACAACCAAAACATTTTTGCCAGTAATATTAGGTAGTAATTCTTATACTGAAATATTTTTCTAACAATTTCAGAATAATAGGTAACTGTTAACTGACATTCTTCCCTAATACCATATCATACCTATAGTGCAATACTTAATGCAGTTGTTTTCAGAACAGGATAGGCATAACTCTTTGACAGCGGAATGACCTCTCGGTGTGGAATGCCTTCATCTGAGCATACCAGACACGTCTAACTAAGACTGGATGCAAAATAACAGGAATGGTGTGAATGGGTATTGTTCCTGTATTCCCTAGTGACCCCAATATGAGCACATGTTTCACATGCCACTGCCTTGCCAAGTGTTTGTAACGTGAGCCCTGGAGAGACGGACAGAACACAGAGAAGAGAGAGGGGGGTGGGGGGAGAGAGAGAGAGGGAGAGAGAGTGGGGGAGAGAGAGAGAGAGAGGGGGAGAGAGAGAGAGAGAGAGAGAGAGAGAGAGAGAGAGAGAGAGAGAGAGAGAGAGAGAGAGAGAGAGAGAGAGAGAGAGAGAGAGAGAGAGAGAGAGAGAGAGAGAGAGAGAGAGAGAGCAAGAGGGAGGGAGGTGTGAGGGAAGGAGGGGAATAGGGAATATCTGTTACCCAGTCTGTTGCTGCTGCTATAGATCTGTTTCAACAGCCTATACAGTGCCCTCCTGAATTATTTGCAACCTTTGAAAAGATGTCGTTGTTTATCAGCTTGTTTTTACACTCAACAAATCAAAGGATTCTAACATTCAATTGAGTTAAAATTGTTTTACTATTTTATGCCAAAACATGCATCACAATTATATACAATTATATCCAAGATGGCGTAGCAGTAAGATGTGTTTGTTTTTGTCCCGTGAAATGTTCAGTTTTTTTCCATTTTTTTTTGTATACGTTTCAATATTTTTCAACCTCTTTTTTTCCATTTTCGGATTAAATATACTTTCCTGCAACCCGCCTCACTCAATGTGGTACGGATCTGCAATTTCTTTAGATCTTATAACCGGAACCTCCATCAGAAGCTAGCCATCAGAAGCTAGCCAGCTAATTAGCTACTAGCTATTGTTGTTGTTAGCCACTGCTAGCGGTCTTTACCTTTAGCTCAGACACCAGCCGCTTTAGCCCGGATAGCCCGGATAATACCTGCCAGTCTGCACAGCGCGACATCAGCCCTGAGCATACCGGTCTGCTTTTTTCCCACTACATCACCGGATTCCTGCAGCAAGCTCTAGACCATTACACCGGGTCATCGCAGCTAGCTAGCTGCTACCGAGTGGCTATTGTGGCTAACGCCCTTGTCCAGAAGCATGCACCAGTTAGCCTCGAGCTAGCCTCGACCTAGGCCCATCTCCCAGCTAGCAAACAAAGTACACGAACTACAATACCTCTCTTGCCAATTGGCCTGGACCCTTTGCCGACACGGAGCCCCGCCGATCCATAATGACTGGTCTGCTGAAGTAATTAGGCCGATGTGCTCTCAACCGGTCTCTGCGTCGTGGATGTCGGTGAAGACCCATCTGCTATCCCCAGCCCGCTAGCTTTTCTACGCTCGCCTAGCGTAGTAACGACTACCGAACGGCTCCCTGTTTCATAAATTGCTGCTCATTGGACCCTATGATCCCTCAGCTACACAGCTGATGCCTGCTGGACTGTTCATTAACAAGGTACTTCATTTTGTTTATCTTTTGGCCCAAGCCTCGAACTCAGGCCCTGTGTGTAGCTAACTGACTCTCTCTGCCCATTCATCATCACATACCCATTGTTGTTGTCTTAGCTGTTTACCGGTTGCTTTATGCCTCTCTCTCATGACAAAATGCCTCGTATACTGTTGTTTAGTGTAGCTCTCATTGTTTTATTTTACTACGGAGCCCCTAGTCCCGCTCAACATGCCTCAGATAGCTCTGTTGTCCCACCCCCCACACATGCGGAGACCACACCTGGCTTAACTGGCGCCTCCAGAGATGTAACCTCTCTCATCGTCACTCGGTGCCTAGATGTACCTCCACTGTACTTGCACCCTACCATACCCTTGTCTGTACATTATGCCCTGAATCTATCTTACCACGCCCAGATCTCTGCTCCTTTTATTCTATGTTGCCAACACACTAGATGAACAGTTCTTATAGCCTTTAGCCGTACCCTCATCCAACTCTTCCTCTGTTCCTCTGGTGATGTAGAGGTTAACCCAGGCCCTGTGTGTCCCCAGGCACTCTCATTTGTTGACTTCTGTAACCATAAAAGCCTTCGGATCATGCATGTTAACATCAGAAGCCTCCTCCTTAAGTTTGCTTTATTCACTGCTTAAGCACACTCCGCCCACCCTGATGTCCTGGCGTGTCTGAATCCTGGATTAGGAAGGCCACCAAAAATTCTGAAATTTCCATCCCCAATTACAACATTTTTCATCAAGATAGAATTGCTAAAGGAGGCGGAGTTGTAATCTACTGTAGAGATAGCCTGCAGGCAGAGTTCTGTCATAATATCCAGGTCTATGCCCAAACAGTTCGAGCTTCTACTTTTAAAAATCCATCTCGCCAGAAGTAAGTCCCTAACTGTTGCTGCTTGTTATAGACCCCCCTCAGCTCCCAGCTGTGCCCTGGACACCATATGTGAATTGATTGCCCCCCATCTATCGTCAGAGTTCAAGCTGTTAGGTGCTTAACACCCCAGCCATCCTACAATCTAAGCTAGATTCCCTCAATCTCACACAAATTATTAAGGAACCTACCAGGTACCACCCCAAATCCGTAAACATGTGCACCCTCATAGATATCATCCTAACCAACTTGCCCTCTAAATACACCTCTGCTGTTTTCAACCAAGATCTCAGTGATCGCTGCTTCATTGCCTGCGTCCGATACGGGTCCCGCTGTCGAAAGACCAGCCCTCATCATTGTCAAACACTCCCTAAAACACTTCTGCGAGGTGGCCTTTCTAATCGACCTGGCCCGGGAATCCTGGAAGGATATTGACCTCATCCCGTCAGTAGAGGATGCCTAGTTGTTCTTTAAAAATGCTTTCCTCAACATCTTAAATTAGCACGCCCATTTAAAAAAAAGTAGAACTAAGAAGAGATATAGTCCTTGGTTCATTCCAGACTTGACTGCCCTTGACCAGCACAAAAACATCCTGTGGCAGACTGCACTAGCATCGAATAGTCCCAGCGATATGCAACTTTTCAGGGAAGTCAGGAACCAATATACACAGTCAGTTAGGAAAGCAAAGGCTACCTTTTTCAAACATACATTTGCATCCTGCAGCACTAATTCGAAACAGTTCTGGGACAATGTAAAGTCCATGTAGAATAAGAGTACCTCCTCCCAGTTGCCCACTGCACTGAGGCTAGGAAACACTGTCACCACCGATAAATCCACGATAATCCTGAATTTCAATAATCATTTCTCTACAGCTGGCCATGCTTTTCAGCTGGCTACCCCAACCCCGGCCAACAGCTCTGCACCCCCCTCAGCAACAGGACCAAGCCGCCCCCGCTTCTCCTTCACCCAAATCCAGACAGATGATGTTCTGATCGAGCTGCAAAATCTGGAACCTTACAAATCAGCTGGGCTAGACAATCTGGACCCTCGCTTCCTAAAATTATCCGCCGCCATTGTTGCAACCCCTATTACTAGTCTGTTCAACCTCTCTTTCGTATCGTCTGAGATTCCTAAAGATTGGAAAGCGGCCACGGTCATCGCCCTCTTCAAAGGGTGAGACACTCTAGACCGAAACTGTTCCAGACCTATATCCATCCTGCCCTGCCTTTCTAAAGTCTTCAAAAGCCAAGTGAACAAACAGATCACCGACCAATTCGAATCCCACTGTACTTTCTCCGATATGCAATCCTGTTTCCGAGCTGGTCACGGGTGCACCTCAGCCACGCTCAAGGTCCTAAACGATATCATAACCGCCATCGATAAGAGACAGTACTGTGCAGCCGTCTTCATCAACCTGGACAAGGCTTTCGACTCTGTCAATCACCGTATTCTTATCGGCAGACTTAACAGCCTTAGTTTCTCTAGTGACTGCCTCGCCTGGTTCACTAACTACCTCTTAGATAGAGTTCAGTGTGTCAAATCGGAGGGCCTGTTGTCCGGACATCTGGCAGTTTCTATGGGGGTGTCACAGGGTTTAATCCTCGGGCCGACTCTTTTCTCTGTATATATCAATGATGTCACTCTTGCTGCGGGTGATTGTTTGATCCACCTCAATGCAGACGACACCATTCTGTATACATCCGGCCCTTCTTTGGACACTGTGTTAACAAACCTCCAAACGAGCTTCAATGCCATACAACACTCCTTCCGTGGCCTCCAACTGCTCTTAAATACTATTAAAATGAAATGCATGCTCTTCAACCAATCGCTGCCCGCACCCATCCGCCCGACTAGCATCACTACTCTGGATGGTTCTGACTTAGAATATGCGGACAACTATAAATACCTAGGTGTCTGGCTAGACTGTAAACTCTACTTCCAGACTCACATTAAGCATCTACAATCCAAAATTAAATCTAGAATTGGCTTCCTATTTTGCTACAAAGACTCCTTTACTCACGCTGCCAAACATACCCTCGTAAAACTGACTATCCTACCGATCCTTGACTTCGGCGATGTAATTTACAAAATAGCCTTCATCACTCTACTCAGCAAATTGGATGCAGTCTATCACAGTGCCATCCATTTTGTCACCAAAGCCCCATATACTACCCACCACTGCGACCTGTATGTTCTCGTTGGCTGGTCCTCGCAACATATTCATCGCCACACCCACTGGCTCCAGGTCATCTATAAGTCTTTGCTATGTAAAGCTCTGCCTTATCTCAGCTCACTGGTCACCATAGCAACACCCACCCGAAGCACGCACTCTAGCAGGTAAATTTCACTGATCATCCCCAAAGCAAACACCTACTTTGGCCTCCTTTCCTTCCAGTTCTCTGCTGGGAATTGCAAAAATCACTGAAGTTGGATCGTTGTCCTGCTGGAAGAGCCAACGACAACCTAGTTTTAGCCTCCTGGCAGAAGCAGACAGGTTTTAGCCTAAAATTTTCTGGTCCTTGATGGAGTCCATGATGCCATGTATCCTAACAAGTTTCTCAGGTCCTTTGGAAGTAAAACAGCCCCACAACATCACAGATCCACACCATACTTCACAATGGGTATTAGGTTATTTTCTGCATGACCATTGCTCTTTTTCTGTTGTTTGTTGCCAAAAAGCTCTATTTTAGTCATTAGATTATAGAATCTCATTCCAATCAAATTTTCAATGACATTTAGCAAACTCCAGGTACATACATTTGTGGTTTAGTGACAGCAGAGGCTTTTTATCGGTCAACCCTTTCAAATAACTTGTTGGCATTGAGGTGCTGTCTAATTGTAGTTTTGGAGACTTGTTGTCCATGAGATGCAACCAACTTCTACAATTCTCCAATTGTGATCCTTGGAGATTTTTTTGCCGCTTGAACTATCCTTCTCACTGTGTGTGGGGGCAAAATATACTTGGGTCCTCTTCCAGACAGGTTCTTCACAGCTCCAGTTGTTTTACATTTCTTAATTATTTTCCTAACAGTGGAGATGGGTTTTTTCAGGCATTTAGCTATCTTTTTATAGCCATTGCCTTATTTGTGAAAGTCAACCTTTTGTCTCATCCATTTTGATGGATGACTAAGGATGTTTAGGCTGTGTGTCACCACATATTTATACCCCAGTGAAACAGGAAGTCATGGATGACCACTTAAGAGTTCCCAAAGACTCAGATGAACTTCAGAAAGTTCAAACTTTATTGGAATTTACATCAACTAGATTTTGTTCATATGCCCAGACATGTGAAATCCATAGATTAGGGCCTAATGAATGTATTTCAATAGACTGATTACCTTATATGAACTGTAACTCAGTAAAATCTTTGAAATTATTGAATGTTGCATTTATATTTTTATTTTATATTCAATATAGTTTTAACCATGTTATGAGGCTATGTTTGTTGTTTACGTTCACTTCGTTTACAAACATTGAAGTACAAAAGCTTCTATTTGAGGTTGTGATGAGGTACGACAGTTGAACTAAGCTCATGAGGCATTTATAAGTTATATTCTTCAAAAATCAATGGGTACATATCCTTCATTTCTCAGTCCAAAAATGTATGTAGAAACTACGGACTGCCCCTTTAAGAGACAGTGACGTTGAACGTGATCCATTAACCTGCCCCCCAAAAATGAATTGTGTCCACTATTCTGCGCATGTCCCGCAAAATTGTTCCCTTTGTCCATCATTTGGGCTTTTTAGATGTGGTCCCTCTAATTCCACTCGTGGAAACATTGATACTGCAGTATGTGAACACGTTCTTTTCATAAATTGAGAAGAATGACAGTTTTTCAACTCCAAATGTGAACTTGCAATTCCACATGTGAAAATCTCACTTTCTCAGTTTTCTTACATGTGAAAATGCAAATTATATTTTCACTTTCACACGTGGAATTGCAATCTTTTTTATTTTTTATTTTTTTATTATATATATGTATATATATTTTTGTTTATTTTTTATTTTTTCTATTTTTTTCCATGGGTGGATCAGCTTAATATTGCAGAAAGAATGTTGCTTCCAATGTAATTGTCTGCATCATTTCCAATCCCCCATATTTTTGGGGGTAAATATATATATCCATACACGTATGCATACATATGCACATATATACATACACATACCTATATAGACATACATACTTTTTTAAAGAGTATACCTTTATTATTATTTCCCGCAAACCCTACCACCGATCCCCCAATTGGAGTAAACTGATAAACATTTCTGTTTTTACCTTCAATTTATACATCTTATACACATTTTACAGACACAGTCTACTTTATAATAGTTCTCTCTTGTTTGTTCTTAGTCCTTCCTCTAATTTCTGTTGTCCATCCAGTTTGATTTCCACTTGTAACTGTGCTATTTCACAAAAGCTCAGAAACCTATACACATTTCACAGATCCCGTATGCCCTACATTGTTTATCTTGTTATTAGTCCCACCCTTCAGCTCCACTCAACCCTTCCCATCTATCTTCCAACATCATCCATTTCGGATTTTTATTTGCCATATATTTTTCAACTGTGCTGTGATGCTTCACAAAAGATTTGAATCTTCCTATTCTCATAGCTTCCACGGATTGTAAATTAAAAATAAAAAATTTTGCTAAAATAATTATTATAATATTGATTGATTGACTATGGCTTTTCAAATCCCCCAGTATTGCTATCTGTAGCGTTAGTTCTACGCAAATGTTGCAATTCTTCAACCATTCCTGGACCTGTGACCAAAAACGAGCTACATACGGACAATACCAAAATAAATGATCTAATGACTCTGCCTCCTCACAGCAGAATCTGCAGAGCTGGGAAGATTGTATACCCCATATATATAACATTCTATTAGTTGCAAGAATTTTGTACAATAATTTAAATTGAAAAATTCGAAGCTTTGAATCCGGCGTTGTTTTGCGTATCAATTCATAAACCATGTGCCATGGAATGGGTACATTGAAAATCTCTTCCCAACTATTTTGCAATTTATATGGCACAGCTGTCAGTTTTTTGGTCCTTAAATTAAATTGGTATATGTTTTTATTTATCACACTTTTCTTTAACCATTTATGTTCTTTAATATAGGGCCGACATACAAGTTCCTTACTTTTTCCCCTTCTACTTGCCTCTTCCATTTTTGTGGTAATGATGCAATTAATTGGTTGTAATTTTGGGTAGAGCAGACATTTCCATATGTCTGTGTTAGCTGCATGTGTGACATTACTCCACCAGTCCTATTTATGATATCATTCACAAAAATTATACCTTTTTTAAACATTTCTTCGATAAATACAGTTTTTTTATCAATTACTATATTTGAATTTAACCACAATATTTGTTGTACTATTTCTTCCGTCCTTTCAGGTGGATTAAACTGAAATTGCAACCAACTTTCTAAGGCTTGTTTAAAAAATAAAGATATTTTGGAGATTATTTCCTTTTCAAACAACCGAAAGTGAGCAGGTGTAATCTGAATAAAGGGAAAAAGGCCCTTCTTGAACATAGGATGAGACATTCGTACCAATCTACTAGAGAACCAGTTTGGATTTAAGTATAACTTTTGTATGACTGATGCCTTTAGTGAGAGGTCTAATGCTTTAATATTTAATCATTTCTGCCCTCCGAATTCATATTCGTTATATAAATAGGCCCTTTTAATTTTATCTGGCTTGCCGTTCCAAATAAAATTGAATATTTTTTGTTCATATAATTTAAAAAGCAGGTCACTAGGTGTAGGCAAAACCATAAGCAAATAGGTAAACTGTGATATGATTAAAGAGTTAATCAGGGTGATTTTCCCACAAATAGACAGGTATTGTCCTTTCCATGGTAGCAAGATCTCATCTATTTTTGCTAACTTCCTATAAAAATTTATTGGAGTGAGATCATTTCTTTCTTTTGGGATTTGTATACCGAGTATGTCCACATCTCCGTCAGACCATTTAATTGGTAAACTACATGGCAATGTAAAATGTGTATTTTTTTGTGATCCAATACGTAATATGGTACATTTATCATAATTTGGTTTTAATCCAGAGAGGATAGCAAATGTATCTAGATCCTCTAAGAGGCCGTGGAGAGACTCTAGTTGTGGTTTTAAAAGAAAACATGAATCATCAGCGTACAATGACACCTTAGTTTTTAGGCCCTGGATTTCTAATCCCTTAATATTAATGTTTGATCTAATTTTAACAGCTAACATTTCGATGGCAATAATAAATAGATATGCCGATAGTGGACAACCTTGTTTTACTCCTCTAGATAGTTTAAAACTTTCTGAGATGTAGCCATTATTTACTATTTTACACCTAGGGTTACTATACATAATTTTAACCCATTTTATAAGAGATTCCCCAAAATTGGAATATTCTAGGCATTTATATATAAACTCCAGTCGTACTTTATAAAAAGCCTTCAAAATCAGCTATGAAAACCAGGCCTGGTGTCCCCGATATTTCACAGTGTTCTATTGTTTCCAGTACTTGCCTTACATTATCTCCAATGTATCGTCCATGTAAAAAACCTGTCTGATTAGGATGAATAATATCTGACAAAACTTTTTTTATTCTATGCGCCAAGCATTTTGCTATGATTTTTGCATCACAACACTGAAGTGTAAGAGGTCTCCAATTTTTTAAATGGACTGGATCTTTATATATACCACTTGGGTCCTGTTTCAGTAATAATGATATCACACCTTCTTGTTGCGTGTCTGATAATCTATCATTTATATAGGAGTCGTTAAAACAAGCTAATAATGGTCCTTTGAGTATATAAAAAAAAAATGGTATACTTCCACTGGTATGCCATCCAGCCCTGGAGTTTTCCCATCCTTAAAGGCCCCAATTGCATCAAGTAGTTCCTCCTCTGTAATTAGGCCTTCACATGAGTCTTTCTGTACAGATGTTAATTTTACATTATTATTATGAAAAAAATCCATACAATTAGTTTCAGTTAGTGGAGATGGAGGAGCCTGAAACGAAAACATATTCTTAAAGTACTTTACTTCCTCTTTCAAAATATCATTTGGTGAATCATGCGTGACTCCATCATTTGTAACAAGTTTTAATATGTTTTTTTTTGGTAGCATTTCTATATTGACGATTGAAAAATAATTTGGTGCATTTTTCCGCATATTCCATCCAGTTTGCTTTATTTTTATAATATATTACACTGGATCTTTCTTGAATAAGTTCCTCCATTTCTTTTTGTTTTTCCTCTAACTTATTCTGTGCCTCTATGGTGCCGTTTTTATTGTTATCTAACTGTACTGTTAGTCCTTCAATTTCCTTTGTTAATATGGACTCTTTTGATCGAAATTGCTTTTGTTTTATAGATGAGTACTGAATTGCATGGCCTCTAAAGGCACACTTAAAAGTGTCCCATACAATATGGGGATCTGCTGTACCTATGTTATGTCTAAAAAAGTCAGTTATAAATTCTTCTGTCCTAGTTCTAAACAATTTATCATCTAGTAGGCTTTGATTAAATTTCCAATATCCTCGCCCACGTGGAAATTCTGTAAGAGTAATATATATGCCAATTATGTGATGGTCCGACCGCATTCTGTCCCCTATCAAACACTTTTTAACTTTTGGTGCCAGAGAGAATGATATAAGAAAGTAGTCAAGGCGACTAGCTTGATTAAGCCTCCGCCATGTATATCTCACTAGGTCAGGGTATTTAAGTCTCCATATATCCACTAATTCCAATATATCCATGACATTCCTGATTTCCTTAAGTGCCTGAGGGTGATAGTTTGTAGTGTGATTTCCTTTCCGGTCCATAGAGGTATTTAAGACCGTATTAAAATCTCCCACTATAATAATAGAGTCTAGTGTTGCTTGTAGAGTTGATACATTCTTATATATATTGTCAAAGAAGCTTGGATCATCATTATTCGGACCGTATAGGTTAATAAGCCATATATGTTTATTGTCCAATAACATATTTAAAATAATCCATCTACCTTGAGGATCTGTTTGGACAAGTTGCACATTTGGATCAAAATTATTGTTAATTAAAACCATCACCCCTTTTGAATTTCTTTTCCCATGGGAGAAATATATTTCGCCCCCCCCAGTTCTTTTCCCACAAAACTTCATCTAAAACTGTCGAATGGGTTTCCTGTAAACAATAGATATTATAATCCTTCTCTTTTAGCCAGGTAAATACTGATCGTCTTTTCTTATTATCTGCTAAGCCATTACAATTGTAACTGGCTATACTTATTTCACCACTTACCATAATGAGACACACCTTTCAATTATTTTTATCAAAATATATGTTTGTAAACGTCCTATTAAAAAGTAACATAATGATTGAGTGTCTATATAGTTGTACCATGATATTTGCATTTCTACTAAGTAAACCTCCAATTGGTCCCTACTATTCCACCCGCTAAAAGCCCTCATCTCGAGTTGGGTTGTCATCCCAATGCCCGGCAGACCACCCTCGACCCCCTGTATCCCTTAGCCCTGGACCGACTGGGATCCATCCTTTGAAAAGAGCACACAGTGCCATTTACCGAATTGAAGTAGATCCATTGCCAACTGCATTTCCATCGCCCTCACCTCGATTTTTATTATATATTGCTGTGGATCATCCTCTATAGTCCCTAACATCTTTTACTTCTTCCTTCGCAACAGTTGTGGGATACACACATACACCCACACACATTCAGCCCTTACCCCCACACAACCATAAGCTCACTTTCTCAACAATTGCACCATCCCAGAGCCCAACTCAAGATAGGTCATGATTTACAAATGTACTTGCAGTTGCAGCTGCATGAGAAGGCCTGCAAGACCGCGCAAAAAATGAGCATAAATGTAGAGATTTATTTACCATTGTCACATCCTAGATGATGGAGGTCAAATGTACACCTTCTTCCTGAAACACCCACAATACGGTCATCCGTCATGACTATGTTCCCAAGCATCTCCATGCAGTCCGACTTTGATTTCGTGCCACCAGGGCCACAATAATATACCCCCTCTCTGAATGTCCGAGTGTGACCCCCTCCCCATGGGTTACTGCAGCTAGTGTTGCCAGCACTGCCACTGGAATTGCAATCTTATTAGTGACAATACATTTTCAAAACAATGCAGTTTTTCATGACTGTTTCATATGACTCTTCTTATTCATAGCTGCTCATCTCAGCCAAGAGGCTGCAGCGGAGGGGAGCAGGGGAGAGTGTCAACTGGCACAGTTTCAGAATCCAGGGAATTGAAAATCTGCATGCCCCGTGTGAATTGCAGCGTCTTAACGTTGCTTCCGAGAACTTGTCGAGACCTCTAAATAGCATCGCCAGGCTTAGTAGGTCTCCAAAATAGTTCTCGCTTGAAAGTGGCAGTGAACTGGAGACAGTGGAAATCCCAGGCTCAGATGTCAACTCACTTCCTGTATTTTTGCCATGCCAGAGACGGCGCTGCCGAGTTGACTTAGCTGCTGTCCAGAGGGTATACTATGTACCTGGTTTTATAGGTTATCGAAGTAACGGGCATATGTCAAACAGACAGACAGGATCAAAGTTGCCTTGTGAACAGCCTTCAAAGGAAGTCAACGTGATTTATGGTCCGGCCATCATATGATTTCCACATGTTACAGCTGACTGACACATAAACTAATTTCATCACATTCATGGATAGAACACACCAATGTTCCCCTGGTGTTTTTTTTGCCCTGTCGGAACGCTCTCCAATATTGACATGGCCTGGGAAAGAAACGCGGAGCAGCTGTTTCTCATGCTGGGGCTGGGTTAGATGTTAGCACAACAAGATCTCCAGTTTTAGGTTCGCTGGTTCATTGCCCTTTCTCTCTCTGTACAGCTACAAGTGGTTCTACTTTCTATAATCTATCCTGCAGAGAAACAGTGATTAAAATGGTCACAGGCTTCCCGTAAACTGCAAGGCGTGCTTTGATGACGGGGATGTTTTGTGACTGGGCTTGTTTAACTTGTTACAGATCGTTACAGTCCCACACTAATCAGATCTCTGTTGTTTATGTCTGATTTCTATTATTTGGTCCCATCAACAGCAGGGGCATTAAAGTCAAGGTGTTTTTATGAGAGAAAAAAGTTACTTGAATAATCTTGTACTTCCACTTCAAGACATGAACATCTTTTAGGGTTGCTTTTTGTATTATTATTATTATTTATTTGATGTACATTTTGCAGCCCCTCTGTTTATTCTAAAAGGCAGGTCTATTTAAAATGACAGGAAAAACATGGCCTTTCTCTGAGATTTTTGATTTATTAGGATCCCCATTGGCCGATGCCAATGGCAACAGCTGGTCTTACTGGGATCCGGCATATAATGAAAAATGACATTACAGACAACAGACTTCACAATTTACATACATTTAGAGAGGTGATAGAATCATGAGAAATGTCATGTGTGGCATTAGCAACAGCCGTGCAGACTATGAAACCACAACAGCCTACAGCTCCCTGTCAGAGATACTGTACAGTGGTGCCCCGGGTATAACTCTGGCGGGTCAAGCCCTTAGACCATGCCCTGTTTGCTTAGTCTGACATTTCTCATGGAAAACCCTCATCTCTTCCGTAACGCAAATGTATCGCTTGGGTCGATTCTTCAACTGCTCAAATAAGGGATACACTCCCCCGCTGTGATGATGTGTTTGGGTTGCCATGTTTGCAGTTCAACCCCTGTACAGCATGAGACAAGGGACAAAAAGGTAGAGCTGAATCTGGGTTTTGACACAAAGAATGTGTAGGGGTACGTGTTTTAATATTATAGTAAGCTAATCTTCTGACTGATGTCTGATTTAAAACTAAATATATTTTTATAGTTGAGCGCAGTATTGGCTAAATGTGTATCCATATAAATCCAGCATCTAGGGGCTTTCATATTACATGATATCTTGTTATGCAGTGTTGTCACATCGTCAGTCTTTTTCATTTTCTGTACTACTGCAACTAGAAAGCCAAACCCTTAATTGATTTGACAGATCACAAAAAGTAGGCCAGCCAGCAGTGGCTACAATAAGCTTTCACTTTACCTCAAAGGCAACTGAACAAATGCCAGTTGAAATGTTGCCACCAAACAGGCTAGATGGATCAGACCTAGTCTGCTCGCAGGTCAAGGAGAGTTCAGGATAGTCCACCAGCAGAAGGCCATCATACCAGGAGTGCCCGGTAAGAGTGAAATAAACAAAAGGCTAATGTAGTGGCAAATACCAAAAGGTGCTAGTTATCTGAAATTATCCCAAATACAGGTTGCCATACAAAAGTTTGTCGTTTTGAATCTCACCCCATCCCTTAAGTCTAAACCTAACCAATTAACATTTCTTAAACTCAACCAACCTTACTCGCCTAAACTGTGCCAATCACATTTCTGCCCTGAAGACAGAGCTGAAATTAGAACAAGATTGAATAAGGCAAACTCCAATCTGTCTTGAATACCCTCTGCTTAAACTGTGAAGTTATTATCTAATGTCTGCGATGTTATTGAAACACCCGCACATTTAATCTTCACTCACTTGTAGAATGTTAAACATGGACTTAATCCACCTTTTAAAAACAACGCCACATCATATTATAATATATTATGAGCAAGCTAATACAGACAGACAGTGTTTCCCCACCTTACCTCAAGCCCTAGCGCTTCTTTCTCCTTCAGGTTTCAGCACAGAGACTAAGCTAAATGACCTGTTTGGTGGCTGTACACCAGGCAGCCCTGGATGTTCGTGCAGATTGAGCTCTTTCCATCTCTAAATCAGATGAAGTGGGACAGAGGCAGCGTCTCAGATGTCAGTTTAATTGAGCCAAATAATGTTGTTAGGTCCCCCCAAATAAGGAGCAATAAAGACTGCATTGTCTGTGGCAGAAGGTAGCCATCTGGAAAGAGACGATAACAAAGTCTATTTTTTGTCTGCTGTGAACCCCTCTGACCTTTGTATAGTGCAGGATAACCTGGTTAAATAGCAGGCCTGGCTAGGGGAAAAGGGGTCAGTAATATGGGTAGTTGGCTTTCATAGAGCAGGTGTGGGTGTTCTTATTTGGCCTTGAAAAGTTGTGCCTGCTTCTTTTCATGTGCAATGTGTTCTGCGGTGACTACGTCGTTATGCCACCGCGTGATGTAATAACGTGCCTGATGATAAAGTCCCTGATGTTAATGCATAAATACAATTGGAATAAACTCTTTGCAACCTTTTGGCGGCTTTTTGTTTTAACCTCACTGTAATCTGCAGGCTGATGTGCACAAGCTGCACAGGACAACCTGCCAACATGTTATGACATATTACGCAATCTCATATGGGCCGTCCCATTAGGGAACATTCTTGCTTCAGTGAAAGAGGAAGGCAAAGGACCACCAGTGAGAACACTTTGTGGGAGCTATACATATATGGAGTTGGTATGCATGCAAGACATCATCTCTCTACAGGGAGTTAGTCATCAGAGCAAGTGAACAAGATGAATGTACAGTGTAGCCTACCCCATCGTGTGAATGTTCCATTTCCCACAGCATTTACCAGTTCCCAAGTGGCCTAAGATTAAATTAGTCTACGACTTCAAATATTGGCTCATTTAATACTATCTTCTACACTTCTGTCTTCTGCTTGAATCCTGGAAACATGCACTTAAGAATGCTTGGCTTGATGCTCCCTTCGTAGCCAGGCACTATGCCATTCATGTACTTTGGCTAGCTGTGGCTTTCATTCATGTCATTTGGCTAGCTAATACGCTTCAGTAATAAAAAAAATGCTTCACAAAATTATGTTTAAGCAAATGTCATATGAGACACATTTGACAAAGCATCTGAGGTAAGGACCTACCTGGAGTACCCATGTAGTGTGATCCAGTCAGGTCAGAGAACAACATCCAGACAAATATATTATTATAGTAACAGTCAACAACAGTATGCCTGTTACTATAAGTCCTGTCTTGTACCACATCACTCTGTCCATTCATGTCTGCTAAATTGATTGAAGTAGTTTAAAAGGTGCAGACCGCAGCTTCCATTTCCAGCCATTGCTTGCGTGTTGTTTTGGAAGACTGAATGGGATGTGGGGTGTGGGGGAATACTGCAAGAACCTCACAACCATAACCAATCACTTGCCTTGTACAGATATGTACCACAAAATATTAAATAGCTCTTTTAGGAATTGAACCGCTGTGCGATCGAATTACAGTTGTCTAACGTATTAATTCAGTTACAATGAGTGGCGATGTAAACTCAATGTATCAATACCTTTAACAAGAAACATGAGTGTAGAACAAATAGCTCAGTTCACTGAGGCATCATCACCAATTTAAGTCAAAAGTTAGTTTGGGTTTTTAAAAACAAACCATGAAACATTAATGAAAAGGTATTTTGGTCCACCAAAAATATGACATGCCTTTTGAAGTTTGCATATTTTATCGACCGGTACCTACAGGGTATAGATAACGATGTATGAATTAATGAGCTCTTGTACATCCAACTGTATCGCTTTTGACAAAGTGAAATTAAGTGTGGATTATTATTGTGTGCAGTGAACAGGAACATTTGCTTAGGAAATGATCTATTCTACCCTGTTGTCAACCTAATGTCAATTTTCAAGGTTAAACTAGCATCACTAACTTTACACTTCGCCAAGGGCATGCCATGATATGCCAATGCAGTTGTAACTACACGTCTGTTTCCTTTAAAAGCTGCCAATTAGACCAATTAGCTATTTGAGGAGTGTAATTGGATTTGACTAATGATTAAGGAACAGTGTCTTACAGGGTATCAAGAATATTTCACTGTCTGCAGAGTATAGAAAACAAAACAATGTAGCCATGTGCAGCTATTCACAATGTTGTACATTTATAATGAAGTATACATAGTTCATAAGGCATTATGAATGTGCTCATTATGCATTACGATGAGTGATTATTAATGAGCATTCAAAGGCTTTCCTCAGTCTGTTTGGAGTATACCACTACTGAGCTCACAGACTGGTATAATTCTCAACTGATCTGTACTTCTTTCCTCAAGTCGTACGTGTCCATTGACAATTCGAGACAAGCTTTCAAGGCTACACGGCTCATAATACTCTCTTTATTCTAAGTCATTCACATTTTTTATTTGAGAAAGTTTCATACAATTGTCTCAATGGGATGACTCATTTTCCATGCTGAAATTTGTGGTGACCATTTTGAGACATTATTCATTTTTATTAGGGTAATGTGATCCCTACACAATTTGGTCGCATTGAACTTGTGGTCCATTTGTGACCTCACACCCTGCCCAGATTTGTCCCTACCCAACAGGATTATTGAAGAGTTGAGTATTTACATGTGCTGACCATAAGTTAAAAGGAGTGCCCAATACAGAATGACTTAATTGGAGAGATTGTTATTATACAGTTGAAGTCGGAAGTCAATAAAACTCGTTTTTCAACCACTCCACCAATGTCTTGTTAACAAACTATAGTTTTGGCAAGTCGGTTAGGACATCTACTTTGTGCATGACACAAGTAATTTTTCCAACAATAGTTTACAGACAGATTTTTTCACTTATACTCCAACGTATCACAATTCCAGTGGGTCAGAAGTCTACATACACTAAGTTGACTGTGCTTTTAAACAGCTTGGAAAATTCCAGAAAATTATGTCATGGATTTAGAAGCTTCTGATAGGCTAATTGACATCATTTGAGTCAATTGGAGGTGTACCTGTGGATGTATTTCAAGGCCTACCTTCAAATTCAGTGCCTCTTTGGTTGACATTATGGGAAAATCAAAAGAAATCAGCCAACACCTCAGACCTCCACAAGTCTGGTTCATCCTTGGGAGCAATTTCCAAATGTCTGAAGGTACCACGTTCTTCTGTACAAACAATAGTGCGCAAGTATAAACACCATGGGACCACGCAGCCATCATACCACTCAGAAAGGAGACGCGTTCTGTCTCCTAGATATGAAAGTGTTTTGGTGAGAAAAGTGCAAATCAATCCCAGAACAACTGCAATAGAACTTGTGAAGATGCTGGAGGAAACAGGTTCAAAGTATCTATATCCACAGTAAAACGAGTCCTATATCGACATAACCTGAAAGGCCCCTCAGCAAGGAAAAAGCCACTGCTCCAAAACCGCCATAAAAAAAGCCAGACTACGGTTTGCAACTGCACATGGGGACAAAGATGGTACTTTTTGGAGAAATGTTCTCTGGTCTGATGAAACAAAAATATATAATGACCATCGTTACGTTTGGCTTGCAAGCCGAAGAACACCATCCCAACCGTGAAGCACGGGGGTGGCAGCATCATGTTGTGGGGGTGTTCTGCTGCAGGAGAGACTGGTGCCCTTCACAAAATAGATGGCATCATGAAGAGGGAAAATTATGTGGATATATTGAAGCAACATCTCTAGACGTCAGTCAGGAAGTTAAAGCTTGGTTGCAAATGGGTCTTCCAAATGGACAATGACCCCAAGCATACTTCCAAAGTTGTGGCAAATGACTTAAGGTAAACAAAGTCAAGGTATTGGAGTGGCCATCAAATAGCCCTAACCTCAATTATATAGAAAATGTGTGGGCATAACTGAAAAAGTGTGTGCGAGCAAAGAGGCCTACAAACCTGACTCAGTTACACCAGCGCTATCAGGAGGAATGGGTTAAAATTCACCCAACTTATTGTGGTAAACTTGTGGAAGGATTCCCAAAACGTTTGACCGAAGTTAACCTGTTGGGGATGGGGGCGCTGTTTAGACTATTTATGCTAATTTGGCTAATTTTTTAAACGGCTTCCCACAAAATCCTTGATCGTACAATATGCATATTATTATTATTATTGGATAGAAAACAGTCTATAGTTTCTATAGGAGTTGAAATTTTGTCTCTAAGTGGAACAGAGCCCATTCTACAGCAATTTCCCTGACATGGAGTCAGATTTGAGAAATGTTGGCCACTTTTCTGAAGTCAGTTAAAAGGGCACTGTCGTTGCTATGACTATACGGACACTTCTTACGTCTTCCCCTGGATGCCTTTACGTGATGACGATTCCAACGGGGTCGATTGCGCGTTCACAGGCCCTACAAATGAAAAAAACCTTTAGCTAGCAAGTCTTTTCTTGCTGCGTAACGCGCGTGGAAGACACCGACCCTCTCCTGTTCCAAGCGTTAGTTTAGCCTGTTATATTTCTCCGGTCATCTTTTCACTCGTTATAGGAGTTACAAACATCATAAAGTAGTTAATTTAAAGCGTTTTATAGCAATTTATATCCGTTTAGTGCGATTTTGGGACATTTATTTTTGCAACGATGTGAAAAGTTGGGCACGCTTTTCAGTTCATCCCGAACGCAGTTGACATTTCCACATGGCAAGAGGACAGCTTTCCACCAAAAGACGATTTCTCCCAAGAAAGGATCCTTTGCCCAAGATACTGATGGAAGAACAGCTCAAGGTAGGACATTTTTATTATGATAAATCGTGTTTCTGTCGAAACATTTTAGTGGCTTAGGACGCCATGTTTTTTGACGTAGCTTCGCTTGGCGCAAACTGTATTGAAAAGTAAGGATAAATTAAAAAATGTAATAACGCAATTGTATTAAGAATTAAATTGTCTATCAATCCCTGTCCACCCTATATTTTTTAGTCACGTTTATGAGTATTTATGTATAAGAGTAGATCACTGTCTAAGTGGCGCAAGGACAAATTCTGACCAGCTGAGTTACATTTCACATTGTCTAACCATGATTTTGGTGGCTAAATATAAACATTTTCGATCAAACTGTATATGCATGTTGTAATGTGATGTTACAGGAGTGTCATCGGAAGAATTCTGAGAAGGTTAGTGAAAAAATTAATATCTTTTGGCGATGTTGACTTTTATCGCTCACTTTGGCTAGAATCAATGCTGGGCTGCTAATTGCTATGTGCTAAGCTAATATAACGATTTATTGTGTTTTCGCTGTAAGACACTTAGAAAATCTGAAATATTGTCTGTATTCACAGGATCTGTGTCTTTCGATTCGTGTATGCTGTGTATTTTTACGAAATGTTTGATGATTAGTAGTTAGGTAAACACGTTGCTCATTGTAATTATTCTAGTCCATTTGTGACGGTGGGTGCAATTGTAAACTATGCCATCTACCTGAAATATGCACTTTTTTCTAACAAAACCTATCCCATACCATAAATATGTTATCAGACTGTCATCTAATGAGTTTTTTTGTTGGTTAGGGGCTATAAATATCTTAGTTTAGCCGAATTGGTGATGGCTACTGGTGTTGGTGGACAAATAAAAGATGGTGGATTATGCTAATGTGTTTTTAGGTAATAGATGTACATCTTTACATATTGTGTCTTCCCTGTAAAACATTTTAAAAATCGGAAATGTTGACTGGATTCACAAGATCTGTGTCTTTCATTAGCTGTATTGGACTTTAATGTGTGAAAGTTAAATATTTTAAAAAAATATTTTTTTTGAATTTCGCGGCACTGGTTTTTCAGTGGGGGGGGGGGGGGGTGTGCCGCTAGCGCCACGCTGATCCTAGACAGGTTAAAAAATTTAAAGGCAATGCTACCAAATACTAATTGAGTGTGTGTAAACTTCTGACCCACTGGGAATGTGATGAAAGAAATAAAAGCTGAAATAAATAATTCTCCACTATTATGTGACATTCTGAAATGTCACATTCTTAAAATAAAGTGGTGAACCTAACCTAACTAACCAAGACAGGGAATCTTTACCAGGATTGAATGTCAGGAATTGTGAAAAACTGAGTTTTTTTCTTTGGGCTAGGTGGGACGCTAGCGCCCCATCTCGACAAAATCCGGTGAAATTGCAGAGCGCGAAATTCAAAATTTAAAATGTGTAATATTAGACATTCAAGAAAATACAAGTGTCATACAGCATTTAAAAGCGTAACTTCTTGTTAATCCAGCCGCTTTGTAAGATTTCAAAAAGGCTTTACGGCGAAACTTTACCATGCGATTATCTGAGGACAGCGCCCCGCGTACAAAAGCATTAAAAACATTTTCCAAACCAGCAGAGGCGTCACAAAAGTCAGAAATAGCGATACATAAATCACTTACCTTTGAAGATCTTCCTCTGTTTGCAATTCCAAGGGTCCCAGCTACACAACAAATGGTTGTGTTGTTCGATAAAGTCCTTCTTTCTTTTGATTCAGTAATCCACCCGTTCCACTCATTCAACATGCATACAAAGGAATCTCAAAAGTTACCAATGAACTTCGTCCAAACAAGTCAAACAACGTTTCTAATCAATCCTCAGGTACCCTAATATGTAAATAAACTATTATATAATATATACGATACAATTTAATCGTAGTATGTAGTAGGTTCAATACCGGAGATAAATAACGAGGTGCGCCCTCATCCACGCGTGGCCACAAGACTACAGTCAAAATGAGAGCCACCTTGAAAAACTACAGCTACTAATTCATTTTTCAAAAAACAAGCCTGATACCCTTTCTAAAGACTGTTGACATCTAGTGGAAGCCATAGGAACTCCAATCTGGGAAGATTTCCTTTGAATATCCCATAGACAAGAATTTCAATGGGTGGTGACATCAAAAAAATTAAATTCTGAATGGATTCTCCTCGGGTTTTCACCTGCCATATAAGTTCTGTTATACTCACAGACGTTTATAATAGCAATTAGGCACATCGGTGGGTTGTGGTATATGGCCAATATATCTTGGCTAATGGCTGTATCCAGGAACAGCGCTTAGCTGTGGTAAGAACATAAGAACAGCGCTTATATTGGCCATATACCACAACCCCTCGTGACTTATTGCTTAAATATACTATTTGGTGTATCACCAAGTCAATTATAGGTTATAGCGAGAGGTCTTTTATAGGAAATATGAAACATTTAACACACTATACTTGTTTTTTTTTCATTTAACCTTTATGTATACAGGTGTTTCTCATTGAGATAACATCTATTTTTCAAGAGAGACCTGGTACAACAGCAGCAGGTGGAACAAAGTTTTAGACAAAACAATTTACATACACTATCACAACATTGAACAAAACTGTAAACACACATACAGTACAACAATTACATATTACGTAAAGAAACACAAATGTCATAACTTAAAAGCAGCTGTCCGAAAGACAATTACACTCTTCTGTAATGCATGCATCGACCAAGTGTTTAAACTCCACCAACTTGACAAGATCATCACATTTGAAAATGTTCAGGAGAGAATTCCAAGACCACGGAGCTGAGTAACTAAAACTATTTCTACCATGACCTGTTCTAATTCTTGGTACTGTTAAAAGCAAATGAGAATGGGACCGTAATTTATATTTATTTACTGATCTGATTAAAAATAACAGAGATAAAGTGTCACGTTCGTCATAAGGAGTAGACCAAGATGCAGCGTGGTATGTTTCCATCCTTTATTATGGAATAGAAAACTTCAAAGAACAAAACAACAAAACGAACAAACGAAACGTGAAGCTATAATAATGCTCACAGGCAACTAAACATAGACAAGATCCCACAAAGTACAATGGGAAAATGGCTACCTAAAGATGATCCCCAATCAGAGACAACGATAAACAGCTGCCCTCTGATTGGGAACCATACTAGGCCAACATAGAAATATAATTCACCTAGATAACCCACCCTTAAATCACACCCCGACCTAACCAACATAGAGAATAAAAGCTCTCTATGGTCAGGGCGTGACAGAAAGTGTAATTTTACCCAATATGGCCTTATAAATCAGTGTATACCAGTGATGAAGCCTACGCATGGTCAATGATGACCTGCCAATGGCGCTGTAGAGATCACAATGATGTTTTAGTTTGCTTGGTAATGAACCTGAGGGCTGCATGATATACTGAATCAAGTACTCGCAGGGTAGTGGTTGAGGCCTGCATATATATAACATCACTTCAATCTAAAGCCGCCAGTAATGTACATCGTACCAGCTCCTTCCTGGCCAGAGAAAAACAAGCCTCATGCCGGTAATAAAAACCTATTCTTAGCTTGAGCTTCCTTATCAAGTTCTCCACATGAACAGTGAAGCTCAGCTTGTCATCCCAAATATTTGTACACTTTGACTTGCTGTATAGTATGTCCATCCAATGTAACAATGACATGATTAGTAACATGCCTTGCATCCGAAAATACCATGCATTTTGTTTTACCCAAATTCAAGACCAGCTTCAAATAATACAGATTCTGTTGTATGGTGTTAAATGCTCTTTGGGCATTTTCAAATGCTAAAAATAAACTACTACCACATGAATAAAGAACAGTGTTATCTGCATAAAAATGAACATCCGCGGTTTCGACATGATCCTCAATGTTGTTGATATACAAAATGAACAAGAGTGGGCCCAAAATGAAACACCTGAGCAAACCTCTATGGACTCAGATTTACAACCATCCGCCATTACACATTGTGTAGGTCATTTATAAACCAATCCAGAGCTTGACCAGTAATTCCACAACATCTTTACAATTGCACTAACACAGCATGGTCCACGGTGTCAAATACCTTCGACAAATCAATAAAGACAGACACACAATGTAACTTCTTGTCAAGAGCACAGTGGATGTCATTTAAAACCTTCAATGTTGCTGAAACAGTGGTGTGGCCAGACCTAAAACCTGATTGCATTCCATTTAAGATGTTGTTTTCTTAGAGGTAGGCCTTCAGCTGCCTACTAACTAAGGACTCCAGTACCTTAGACAGTACAAACAGTTTTGATATGGGTCGATAGTTGTCAAGTAGGGAAGGATCTCCACCTTCCAGGAGAGGCTGTACAAAAGTAGATTTCCATAACTTGGGGATTACCTTAACGTCAAGTATGAGGTTAAAAATACATGTTAAGGGGAGAACAATGATGTCTTCAGCTAGGTGTAGGAGGCTGGGGTCTAGATCATCAGGGCTTTACACACGTCTGAAACAGAGAAGGATGAGAAGGAGAACCTGGCAAAGGAGTGCACTTTGGCTGAGTTGAATGTAAAAAACTATTATACTTGAAGTCCTCAACAGTGTGTCGTGGAACTTACCACCAGGGACACCTGAAGTCAACATTAAATTAATCATTATTTATTATCAGCAGGTTCCAACAAACTTAATGCATCATAGTACACGTCTGTCGGGAGCTCCGCCGGGGCAGTCCCGTTAGTTCTCTAATATACTGCTTACACAGACAAGTTATATTTGCATGATTTACAATAATCATTGTTCATCATTAATTCATCATTAACGTTTGGTTCATGCATGTAACCGACCAATACCTCACCAGGCTTCTTCTCTCCAAACTGAGACCTTGAAACTGAGACACCCCTCAGTCACCCAAGCAATGTTCTGGGCGTACTGACAAATTGCTTATACTGATATTGAGGATTCCTCCCAGGCACGATCAATCAGTCACAGTCGAATTGGTTATTAGAAAAGCACAAACATAAAATTCTCCTTCACAAGTGCTTTAACAGCCAATCATCCTATTCCTCACCACATATCCTCTCTTTCCTCAGTTTCTTCTCTCTGACTTTGACAGCTCCTCAAAATGAACTGTCATCACAAAGCAGCAGGGGGATGCTTGAGAGAGAACCAAAGTCACGACAAACCCTCGAGGTAAGCAGTTACTGCCTGCGGTTCCCTTTATCAATGTCAAAGCCAAGGGCAATCTACACTGATGTCGGTGGAGGTATCTCACTGCAGGTTTGAAGTAGGCTATACTAATGATGATCGACAACGAAGTTGAAACTGGCCACATTAATGCAGGTGCACTGATAAAGCGTCACATGATATTGAGTCTTTATGTATGTGTTATGAATGACCAAAGGTGTCTGACTTTATAGTAAGTACAGCATCACGTGATATAGAGTCTATATGGATGTGTTATGAATGACCGAAGGTGTCTCACTTCAAGCTAAGTATTACAGGACTCTAAATAAAGTGTCAATAAATTGGTTATTAACGTTCTGCTGATTTCTGAAGGATCTCTCATGATCCACAGGTTACTGTAGGGGGAGAGAGCTATTTAAATAAGTTGATGGACCTGAAAAAGGTTGCGCTTGTGTGTATGTGTGTGTCAGAACCAAGATGATTTGGAGTAGTCCAATCAGGTATTCCTCTTCTGTTACCATACTGGAGTCCAGGGCTTGATTACAACCTGTTACAATGGTGCCAACATTTTGTGGCTGATCTTTCAGTGGGGGGAGTGGGTGAATGCATCAAAGACTTGACTGGGCTCAGCACCGTGAGGTATGGCTCGTTTTGGTTGTATGTGTGCTCGTCTTGGTTCCAAGAGAAAGACACTATCAATTTCTTTAAGATTCTTTCATCAAGTTAAGTGCTACTGAGTGTAACGTCGTCCCCAGGCTATGGAACACACAGCACATATATGCCTGGGATATCAACCATTCAAAGTTGGCCTTAGTGGGAGTGATCATAGAATTCTATAGGAGTGACCTTACTGAGTAAAGTATTTGTCATCGTCAACACTTAACACGGTCATGAAGTCACAATTATGACTAAAGCCTGCAAATTTCTACAACTTGTCTTGTTAAAATGTGATTTTATACCTAACCTTAACCAAAGACGGCCAAGTTGGATGCGTTTGTCCACCAGACCATTTGAGCGGAAGTGTCTTGGAACGAGATTAGGTGTAATGTGACTACCATGACATCACTTTATAGTGTATGCCAGCCTTCAGCACAACATGTCACCCTTTAGAAAGGACATGTTTATATCATATTCGACATTGTTGATTATGTCACACAGTTACGCCACATTTATCAACCCTTTATAAAGCAGGGCTCCCCAGAGAACGCATCACCGGGGTTAAACTACTTGCCCTCCAGGACACCTACAACACCCAATGTCACAGGAAGGCCAACACAATCATCAAGGACAATAACCACCCGAGCCACTACCTGTTCACCCCGCTTCCATCCAGAAGGCGAGGTCAGTACAGCTGCATCAAAGCTGGGACAGAGAGATTGAAAACAGCTTCTATCTGAAGGCCATCAGATTGTTAAATAGCCCTCACTAGCACAGAGAGGCGGCTGCCTACCTACAGACTTGATGTCATTGGCCACTTTAATAAATGGAACACTAGTCACTTTAATAATGCCACTTTCAGAATGTTTACATATCTCACATTACTCATCTCATATGTATATAATGTATACTGTATCCTTCACTATCTATTCTTTACTATCTATTGCATCTTAGCTGCTCTGTCACTGCTCATCCATATATGTATATATTCTCCTCCCATTCCTTTACTAGATTGTGTGTATTAGGTTTTGATGTGGAATTTGTTAGGTATTGGGTTTTGTTGTGGCGTTGTTAGATATTACCTGTTAGATACTGCTGCACTGTCAGATCTAGAAGCAGAAGCATTTCACTACACTCACAATAATATAATTTGATTTGATTTGATTTATAGGGACTTTGTAACACATGTATGTAGTTCTTATGAAGGCATTATGAAGCCTTTATAAAGCCTTTATAAGCTGAATGTCATTTAAAGCGGTACCAAAAATACAGTACATTACATTCTCAGTGAACTACAACAAGGCTGTTCCCACTAGAATAGTATGTAGCGTAATGTTACCCGGAGGATTCTGTACGATCCAGACACATGTACTGTATCAGAAAATATATGACCCACTTCTGTTTCTCACATTTCCACACTATCCTCTCGGGGCACTTTAAACTCAGCATTTTGCTCGACATATGGAAGCTGGAATTCATCCTCCTGCAAACTGTATCGATACTGTACATTCTCCAATACTTCCGTTGTGCTGTCTTAAGCTGTGAACAATTGGACTCTGTCTTTCATGCATGTCACAAGTTATCATCATTATGTGAAGGGGTTAATTTAGGATGGGGAGGGGCATGGGATACCCATCTCGACTTTCATTAGTTAATAGCTCTTTACCATATGGAAGTATCTCAGTTGTAAAGCAAGTGGACTGACTGTTCTCCTTGAAGTCTACAGTTTCAGAGATGTGCACATCTTTAAGATATCAGATTCAGAGAAACATGAATAAAATCACAACACATAGATTAACCATGTGTTTATTCCAGGAAGGTTTCAGTGTACAAACCAAAGAAAGCATTTTGTCCCCCTGTGGCATTGGTGTTAGCTTGTTTTGGACCTTGTGATGTTCAAACTTGTTGGTAGAAATCTTCAGGGGGTTTCAGAGTGAGAAAACAGCAGTACACAGAACGGAGTGACTGAATAGCAGCCAGTGAAATGGAAAGATAATTAATACCCACAATGGGAAGACATCCATCTCTTCCTTCTTTCAACACCCTCGTTTCTTCATCCTCTAGGCATTTGTCATTTGAAATTGATTTCAGTTATGGAATGTTTTCAATTTCATGGTAAAGTTTGATTCCTGTACATGTCTCAGATCATTATACAAACTACTTTATTGTAGTTGATAAAGGCACTCGGCACGTGTTCCAATGTAAGTCAATCATTATTTATAGTAATGTAATCCTAATTATATTGACAGTGTTGGAATACAACTATTTTGGGGGAAACATATTCACTTAAAGAGTTGCTTTCCAAAATGCTTCCGCTTTTGGCAGTTCGAGCCCGTAGAGAAACAGTGATAGCATGCATTTCCTCCCTGTGAATAAGACTTGGGTTCAACAACTATTTGAAATATTTCCAAAAACTTTAGCTGTGCTTGATTGAGCTTGCCTGTTGTAAATTAACCAATAGAACAGCCCGCATGGCTCTCCACGCAGGCTCAAGCAAATCTTCAAAGGACCATTGAAAGATTACAAATAGTAGTTGAACCCAGGTTGGCTCTGAAGTGATTTGAGGCACTATGTTTTCTGGCAACCGCCAACCTTTGACTGGCCCTGTTGTGTGCTCCTCTCTGTCTATGCCAGAGCCTAGTATTTAACAGGAAAAAGCATGCCATGGGTTCATCTAGCACATGTTGAAAGGTCATCACACAGCTTCATAGCTTCACTCAGAGGCAGGACCTCTGTGTCTTCATGGCGACATGGGTCCGGTGTTAACGTTGATTTAAACCACACATCCATTTTCATTTTTAGTAAATGGTGAGTTAGTATAAAACAGTTCATAATCACTTGTTCTGTTGACATTAATTGTTTGCCAATAATCTGACAATGTTGCTTCATTGTTCCTTCGTTGTTCTTTACCGTGCAGAAACAATGGATTGGACAGCTATACTCAAGTACTACATTCTGCCTCATCTGTTGCTCATACGTTTCACCCCATTTGACAATGAACCCCCCCTTGTTTGAAATGAGGAACACATTAGAATTGGGAACATGTCAAAGACAGGAAAGAGATGATTACTGGGCTATGAAAAAGCTGGAGCCACTCTGACAAGCACAGTAACCCATTATAACACATGAATAAAGCTGCTAGGAAGAGGTTTCATGAGGAGATATGTGTGACAATGACAGCATTGTCACAACGGTTGAGTGGGGGTCAATGAAAGAGAGCCGTTCCTGGAAATCTTGATTGGTGATGAAGTCCATAAGCGTCTCCCTGATTGCAGAGCTTCTACAAAGCAATTACGGGCATATTTTTAGTGCAGGCAGTGAAAGAGAGACATATTAATAGTGCTTTCTCCATGGTGATCTGGGGATGTCAGAGGAGTGAAGCCCAGTGGGATTGTAATCACCACTTCTAACAAGCCTTCCTTTAAACTCTGTTGAATTGTATTGTCTTTTCTTGTTTTAGTCTTGTCAGATGTCAGATCATTTAGAATTTTAGTTATGAGAATATCAACACGTCTGGGAAATATATTCATGTTTTAGTTGTCGGTTCTGATGATGACATTAAACCAGAGAGGACATCATTGCAAGACGTTTTAAGGGTAGGAAATGTTTGCACTCCTATATTACCTTAAACTATTCCAACATTGTATTCCCAGTGCAGTAAACACTCTGGGAGCAGTATTTGTCATTGTACTGTGTTGATTCAGTCTTTCTATATACTGTATATGGGGGGAGGGGGGTGGAGGCGGATGGAGGGGAGGAGGGGAGGGGGAGGCAGAGGGGGGAGGGGAGAAAGGGGGTGGGGGCGGGGGTGATGGAGGAAGTCAGAGGGGGGAGACGGAGGGGAGGGGGATAGGGGAGGAGGGGGGAGAGAGGGGGGGAACAGGGGGTGAAATCTAAGTCAGCAAGTAGCAAAGTCGATCTCATACAAATTATTCTAATAATACTGTAAACACAGAGTCGAATGTTAACTTGAGATCTGCACGGTTAATGCCTGACTTTGGCGTCGATGATGCGTGACTGACTGGGAGATATCAAGCCCATATAAAGTCAATTCATTGCTAGTGTTAGAGTTAGACTTCTCTTTGAAGTTGCCAAGGTACGTGGATCATTTCTTACTTCATATTTTGCGGAAACAATCCCTTTAGGCAAAAGATCAGGACCCTGTCTAGCTGTCAGTCATTTCACTTGGGCAGACCCAAAAGCAACAGTAAAGGAAATATACTCAATATGAGCTGTCAGCTATTAGGGAGACATTCTGTGGCAAGGCATGAGGGGTGGCATTTCCATTGAGCTGAGCCCTGCTCATTAATAAAGCAGCTAAGGTTCACCATGGGGAATAAATAGCACCACAGGTGGCTGGTGGTACCTTCATTGAGAGGACGGGCTTATAGTAATGGCTGGAATCGAATGAAAGGAATGGTATCGAACACATTACATGGTTTCCATGTGTTTAATACCACTCCATTTACCCCATTCATTCCATCCATTATTGTGAGCCGTCCTCCCCTGTGGTATGGTCTTACATCTCAGAAAGCCCATAGTGTAGTGCATCATTTACTCTGACGTTAACTGCTGAAGCTAAAACATGAGCTATTTACTCTGACATTAACTGCTGAAGCTAAAACATGAGCTATTTACTCTGACATTAACCGCTGAAGCTAAAACGAGCTATTTACTCTGACATTAACCGCTGAAGCTAAAACATGAGCTATTTACTTTGACATTAACTGCTGAAGCTAAAACATGAGCTATTTACTCTTATGTGAATTTAAGTCCCAGTTATTCAAGCAGTCTGGACACATTAACCATCCAGAGTTGGTTTTTTCCTGATAAATAAAACACATAGGCCTAAAGAGTTCAACACCAACAGTCTCCTCGGTGACCACTGAGGCCTTCATTGTCAAAATGGCGTTTTGCCTAGATCAGGTTATATTCTTTCACGCTCACAATTTCACTGTGACCTTATGGGCCTTCCTCTGCTGTGTAAAGTAAAGTGTCGATACAAATGAAATAGAAAAGGAACCAGGAAAATGTGTGAGGCTACCTCCTTTCATCATTATGGCCTGACTGTATGTCATCTGGATTAGGCAGTCTTTAAAAAGGAAAGATATCAGAGGAAGGCCCTAAAAATTGTCAAATACTCCAGCCACCTAAGTCATAGACTGTTCTCTCTGCTACCACACAGCAAGCCGTACCGGAGCGCAAAGTCTGGGACCAAAAGGCTGCTTAACAGCTTCTTCCCCCCACGGCATAAGAGACAGTTAATAAAATGGCTACCCAGACTATTTGCGCACACACACACACAAAACACACACACATGCACATTGATGCCACACACACACACGCGCACACGCACACATACACACACACACACACACACAAAACACACACACACACACATGCATATTGACGCCACACACACACACACATAAAACACACACACATTAAACACACACACACACATGCATATTGACGCCACACACACACACATACACACACACACAAAACACACACACACACACACACGCACACATATAAACACACACATAAAACACACAAACACACATTCCGTCACATTCTTCACATACACTGCTGCTACTCTGTTTATTATTTATGAATAGTCACTTGACCCCTACCTACATGTACATATTACCTCAATTACCTGACTGACCCGTACCCCTGCACATTGATTGTATTCGTACTATTTCTCCTTTAGTTTAATTAGCACATTTTTCATAGTTACTTTTTAAAACTCTACATTCTTGGTTAAGGACTCGGAAGTAAGCATTTCACTGTTGTATTCAGCACATGTGACAAATAAAATGTTTTATTTGATTTGATATTGTGGGAGGAAAGCCAGCAACACAATGACCTACTTCCTGTGTTGTTTTCCTTGCTCTTCCTTTTGGCTGGTCTCCCATTATTAACAATGCTATTTGTTTACCCGTCTTCAAAGTTGAAAAAGCACTTTGGCTCGAGTTGCCCCCCCCCCCCCCCCCCAAAAAAAAATGCTTGAACAATTCCTTCTCTGAATCAGTTTCCTGAGCTTGTCAACAAGGCTGGGTGGCGTGCGTCCTCCTATCCACTCACCCCCTGGCAGACAAGTGTTTTATGTAATTTCTCTCTCCACGACAGAATAAAAAGAAACAGGGGTGGAGAATCACTTCCACACTTTCTATTTCTATGGTTCTCACTTTGGTCGGCGGGGCACAAGTCTGGTAGGCTATGATTCTGCTTTCACTAAGGGGTTGAAGACATAACAGACACAGCAAAGGCATACGAGATATAATAGTCTAAAGTCTAAACAGACACTACAGACACAACATACACAACAGACACAACAAAGGCATAATGAAGGCATAGCAGACATAACAGACACAGCAAATGTTTAACAGACATAACATACATAACAGACATAACAGACACAGCAAATGTTTAACAGACATAACAGACATAACAGACATAACATACACAGCAAATGTTTAACAGACATAACAGACATAACAGACATAACATACACAGCAAATGTTTAACAGACATAACATACATAACAGACACAACAGACACACCAAATGTTTAACAGACACAACAGACACAGCAAATGTATAACAGACACAACATACATAACAGACATAACATACACAGCAAATGTATAACAGACACAACATACATAACAGACATAACAGACACAGCAAATGTTTAACAGACATAACATACATAACAGACACAACAGACACACCAAATGTTTAACAGACACAACATACATAACAGACATAACATGCACACCAAATGTTTAACAGACATAACATACACACCAAATGTTTAACATACATAACAGACATAACAGACATAACAGACACAGCAAATGTTTAACAGACACAACATACATAACAGACATAACATACACACCAAATGTTTAACAGACATAACAGACACACCAAATGTTTAACAGACATAACAGACACACCAAATGTTTAACAGACATAACAGACACAGCAAATGTTTAACAGGTATAACATACATAAGAGACAAAGTAGACACAAAAGACATAACCGACATAATATACACAACAGACATATCAAAGGCATAACAGACATAACCGACATAATATACACAAAAACCACAACAGACACAGCAAGGCATAACAGGCATACCAGACATAACAGACACAACAACAGCATAACAGACATAACAGACATAACCCGACATAACATACATAACAAAGGTATAACAGACATAACACATGTAAAACAGACATAATATTCAAGGCAGACATAACAGGCACAACAAAGGCATAACACACGTAACCAAGGTTTAACAGACACAACAGACACACCAGAAACAACAGACATAGCAAACATAACAAAGGCATAACCGGCACAACATACACAAAAGACACAACACATGTATAACAGACACACTAGACACAACGACGGTATGACATACAAAACAGACATAACATACATAACACCTGTATAACAGACACAACAGACATAACATACATAACACCTGTATAACAGACACAACAGACATAACATACATAACACCTGTATAACAGACACAACAGACATAACATACATAACACATGTCTAACAGACACAACCGCCACAACAGACATAAGGAAGATTTAACAGATAGAACAGAATTAACAAACGTATAACAGACATAACAAAGATATAACAGACATAACAAAGATATAACAGACACAGCAGACATAACAGACATAACAGGCGTAACAACATTATAACAGACATAACAGACACAGCAGACATAACAGGCATAACTGGCGTAACAACGTTATAACAGACATAAGAGACACAGCAGACATAACAGACATAACTGGTCTAACAAAAATATAACAGATATCACAGACACAGCAGACATAACAGGCGTAACAACATTATAACAGACATAACAGACACAGCAGACATAACAGACATAACTGGTGTAACAACGTTATAACAGACATAAGAGACACAGCAGACATAACAGACATAACTGGTCTAACAAAAATATAACAGACATAACAGACACAGCAGACATAACAGGCGTAACAACGTTATAACAGACATAACAGACATAACAGACATAACAGGCGTAACAACATTATAACAGACACAACAGACACAGCAGACGCATAACATACACAACAGACACAGCAGACACATAACATACACAACAGACACAGCAGACGCATGACAGACATAACTGACACAACAGGCTTAACAAAGACATAACAGACACAACATGCATAATATACATACCAGGCACAACAAAGGCATTTAATCATTTTTTGTTTGCAGAATTCAGTCTGTCTGTCCTTAAAGTTTAGGTGTCCTTGCATTTTTTTGTTTGTTGCATTGCTAGTTGTAAGGTCTTTGGGCACAGACAGGCTGGTCATCTACCGTTGGGCAGAGTTAATCTGGTTTGAGACACAGACTTTGACTCAGACCGAGAGTGACCACTCAGGTGCTCTCTGACCTTTTCTCGCCACTCACAACAGTTTTTTTCCCCCAGACCGCTCCTGACTCATGAAAGAAGGAAAACTCCCAACCACAATAATTTGCATACAGGATGTGGCATAGTTGATCACCCCCCAAAAAACACAAATAAATATGCTTTACAACAGAGCCGAAATACAGTTAATTTGAGAATGTTTGGAACTAGAATTCAACATCCCAACAATGTGAAATAAAGTAGATGGCACTTTCTATGTAAAATGTAGCGTCTATGAAATTGTGAGAACATTAAGAAAATATATTGTAACAGCTTATTGGCCAAAGACGGCATTAAATAATGTCCTCGTGTGTGCTCTGCTTGACTCCATTGTGTGTGTAAAGGTTTTATTTGCCAACTGTTCCAATTTCTTTTCCTGAAATATACCATCAGTGTTAGTGTTTCCAATGTGAGTGGAAGCACCTGTAATGTCGTCCACAGTGTCCGAGGAAGCCACGTGTGTAACAGAGTGAGGAGATATTAATGACAAAGGACATTCATGCAATGCCATCCTTCATATGTTGGAGATAAACGCTTCCTTTCAGAGATTTTCCAATACATTGACCATGCTGGCGTCCAACTTCCTCCTGGCAAGTACTCAATCTATTTTATGACTATTGTATATCATCAAAAACAATGATATCATAGCTGTCAGGGATGACAAATGCTATTTTTACTTGGATTAAATAGAGACGACTGGACCACAAATCTACAACTCATGCTAAACAAATTTTTGATGAAAATATTATTGAACAATCAGCTTATTTTTGTATTTTTATTTAACCTTTATTTAACTAGGCAAGTCAGTTAAAAACAAATTCTTATTTACAATGACGGCCTACCGGGGAACAGTGGGTTGCCTTGTTCAGGGGCAGAACGACAGATTTGTACCTTGTTAGCTCGGGGATTCTATCCAGCAACCTTTCGGTTACTGGCCCAACACTCTAACCACTAGGCTACCTATTTGCCCCACTGTTGACCTCATGTCTGTGCTAAGACAGTTTAACAACAGTCTGTCATCATCCTTATCCTCTACTATCTGAATTCAGTACTATAAAGTGCATTCATTAAGTATTCAGACTCCTTGACTTTATCCAAAAATTGTTTAGTTACAGCATTATTCTAAAATGTATTACATTTTTTTGTTTTTTCTCACGTCAATCGACACACAATACCCCATAATGATGAAGCAAAAACTGTTTTTTAGAAATGTTAGCAAATTAAAAATAAAATAAAAATATATATAACATTTACATAAGTATTCAGACTCCTTAATCAGGACTTTTAGGAAGCACCTTTGGCAGCGATTACAGCCTCGAGTCGTCTTGGGTATGATGCTACAAGCTTGGCACACCTGTATTTGAGGAGTTTTTCCCATTCATAATCACAGACAGCATAAACAATGTTAAACAGATGTGCTATTCTCTTGCCAGACTTTGGGGTTTCATCCCTGTCAATCATACTGTGACTCCCAGCTGCACTTGCAGCCATGTCTGAACTGTCAAATCAAGAAGCATGGATGCGAGAAAAAGGTCATGAATATCACTGACTTTAAATAAATTCCCTGGTGTTACTGAAATCCCGGTTGGAGGACTCCTGGAATCAGGAAAAAATAAACAGGAAATTTGTAAGCCTCCAACCAGGATTTCTAGAAAACCATGGAATTTATTCAGTGGCGATTTTAGCGTGTAAATCTTGGTGGGGCAAACACATTTTTGGGGGGGGATGCATGCCAGCAAAGCCACTACACTGCACAACACTAAACAGTACATTTAATGCACTATAACGGTGACAAACGTTGCCCACCTACTGTTAGGGCCTACATAAAGCTGTCCCACCAGCAGAGTCCCAACAGCAGTCCCAACACCTTAGCACTGCTACACCTGGCGATCAGCGGAGCCTTGTCTGTGTCACGTCCTGACCATAGTTCTTGTATGTTTTGCTTGTTTAGTGTTGGTCAGGACGTGAGCTGGGTGGGAATTCTATGTTGTGTGTCTAGTTTGTCTTTTTCTGTGTCCAGCCTAATATGGTTCTCAATCAGAGGCAGCTGTCAATCGTTGTCCCTGATTGAGAATCATATATAGGTGGCTTGTTTTGTGTTGGGATTTGGTGGGTGATTGTTTCCTGTGTCAGTGTTTGTGCCACACAGGACTGTGACGGTTAGTTTGTTTGTTATTTTGTATAGTGTCTATGTCTAACGTTAGTAGCTTATGTATTGCACTTTCGTTTGTAGCTTCACGGTCGTTTGTTGTTTTGTATTAGTTTGTCAGTATCTTGTCTTTGTGTTAATTAAATTCATGGAAAATTACCACGCTGCACATTGGTCCTCCAATCCTTCTCTCCTCTCCTCGTCCGAGGAGGAGGAAGATCTAGACTGCCATTACAGTCTGGCAGAAAAACAGTTAATTCAGCCTCATTTACTGCCTTTTAACAAAATATAGCTAATATGGCTGATTGCTTAAACAAATGTGGTTTCTACTGACAATTGAGATGTACAAACTATGGCATAAGGGGATGAGGAGCGAATAAGAGGAAATCCGTAATTTCATTATTATTCTTTTTCACCGTTAATTAACCAGGTAGGCTAGTTCAGAAGAAGTTCTAATTTACAACTGCGACATGGCCAAGAATAAAGCAAAGCAGTTCGACACATACAACAACACAGAGTTACACATGGAATAAACATACAAAAATGAATACATTAATGAGCGAGCTAGGAAGGACATAGTCAATATAACTATTTGTTCAGAACTTTTGAAATGTACAGCAACAGAATTCAGAACATGGGTCGTCTTACAATATTCTCCCTGTACACCAAGTCAGAACCGTAGGATAAAAAAAGGTGGCAAATAAGCAGACAATGAAAGGCCTTACAACATTTGATGATTACATTTCTACATGTGCACCACCAAGTCAGAACAGTAGGCAAAACTTTCTTAGCTACAGTATACTTATCTCCCTGGCATATTACATAATTTTTGCAGCAGCATACAATATATTTTTGGACTCACCTTGTTGTGCTCACTTGAACAGGAAGGTGGTGCGGCGGTCCTTCGTGGGCAGATTCTGTCATCAAACTTTGTCATCAAAGTCTGTCATTCTCTGGATTTATGGTGCTTTAAAGACAACTAGGAACTCGGCAAAAAGCAAGGTTGAATAATGATGACATCAGTGATCTTTGAGTCTTACTCTAGAAAGAGGCCCGAGTTCCGACTAACAATTCAGAATTGGATGACCATTCAAAACGTATTTTGCCAGTTGAAGCTCATTTTTTCCAGAGTTCCCAGTTGTCTTGAACTCACTGAAGTCCGATTTCCCAGTTCCGAGTTAACAGTTGTTTTGATCACGGCAGAAATCATGCTGGATTTCAGCAAGGCTAATGTTGAATGTTGATCATTTTAAGCTTGGAAAAGAGACCCTTAAACCCAAAATTGTAACCACACACCCACTCCACTGAATAGCAGGCTAGTGATTGCTTTGAAATGCTTTCAGTTAGCCACTGATTCCTTCCAATCCTCTCATTGTTGAATTTGCGATTTCCAACTTGCTGTGTAATGTTCATGTCCAATGGCCGATGAGCATCGATACATTTTCTCTATAATATCTCTTCATTATTTATCTTCATATGACAAGGATTAAAAAGTATTTGCGGGTAGATTGTTGACTTGATTCATTATGATGACTGCTAGCTAAGATTTTGAAAGTATGATGTTGACATGATCAGTCCAATCAAAGCTACTGTAGATATAACGTGATTTGCTGTCATTTTATCTGTGGCCAATGACCTTGAGCCTTCTTGGATGGGCACATCTAATGTAACTCTATGGCAGCACCCAAGGGGATTGAATTTTGTAGCTCTACCCTTAGATTTGGCAGTGACTTAGTGTCCCATGAGTGACAGAACACTGAGCCAATCACAGCGCAACTAGAGAACAATATCAACCACTAATATTACCTCCGTATTTACCGCTAGCTGCCCCACAACCACCACCACAATAAGCACTGAGCTAGGCTGAAACACCTGTATTGTGGAGCTGCCTTCCTCAAAAAAGCAAAAAAGAGACCATGTTTGTTTGGAGGCTTTATTAACTCAATGATTTATTTAGCTGTTTTTCATTGTTTGCAAACTGATATGTGACACGTATTAATGCCAAAATATTATGCATTTAAAAATGTTGGGCTCGAAACAGGCTCTGCCTCACCTGCCCTGAATGATGGGTCGCTACTGAATTTATTGAATGCTCCCAGAATGTTGTAACATCTATGAGAAGTGACCTCATTTATTAGTCATTCATAATAACAGAACATTCAGGGAACTTAACTAAAATCATGGAGAACATTCAGAGAACATTCAAAAAACATAGCAAACGATCATGGACAACATTCTGAGAACATAACCAAAGGTGAGAAGCAACATGAAGGGCCTCTCCCTGGGTCAGCAGCCATCTTCTCTGGAGACAGAGGGCAATTTACATCTGCTTACACTCCCTCTAAAGCTGTATGGAAATCCCATTAAATGAACTGTGACTAGTTCACATGTGAAAGAAGGAGATGTTGGACTCCCATACAATAAGTACTGTAGGAACAACGACAGCGTAACACGCCTTTGTGGGTTCAAACCCGGGTCTCCCAGCCTGTAGGTGGACCTGATAACCACTGCTCCAATAAAGGTTTTAGTATCTTAGTATTATTACCTATAATTACCTAAGAAAACATCAACAATTGGCCATGATATAGAAAACACAGCCTTAAATCAAAATCTAATCAAATTTAAGTGTAGTGGTCGTGTACACAGATTTTGCAGGTGTTATGGCAGGTGTAGCAAAGTGCTTATGTTCTTAATGAGTAAAGAAATCCCAATTCCTCAAGGTTTTCATTTCATTAATGCTTTTGATATTGAACTGGCACTAGTTCAGTCCCCTGTCTCATTAAATCAAATAACATTTTAAATTATGAGAAGTGCGATCCTGCTGCTCTGTGCAATTATTATCCCTGCTCTGACAGTATTTTCCGCCCTTTTCTTCCAACTTTATTCATCTAGAAATAGCTTTGGCCTACTAATGAGGCTCTTTCTGTCTCAGGCTTCATTTGGCACAGCACAGAGACTCAGCTGGCTTATCCCCCGCAGGTTCACTAGACTTGTTTGATTCCAGATTCCTCTGTGTCATCCTCAGGAAACTAAGCTTGATTCCAGATTCCCCCTCCTCTGTGTCATCCTCTGGACACGATTCCTGTCATTCCAGATTCCTCTGTGTCATTCTATTTTCTTTGAATGATTTTAAAGAAAAAATGCATCAAGTGTTCCTCGCAAAACCCCCAGATAACGAATTCAAAAAGGCACTCGCACATCTGAGCTCTTCTTGCAGGTGAATGACATTATTTAAAATAACTGCTCTTGATAATATCAGTTTTTATGTGACACTTACGTGTCGGCCCCAGACAAGGGGGCAAGAGAAGGAAAGGAGGAAAGAGAAGGAAAGGGGATTCAAGCCTCTTCAAGACTCTTGCACTTCTCAGTCTACAATGCCCTGTCATGGATGATAACATCATTGAGGATAATACCATGCAGTATAACATCATGGGTGGTAGTCATGGAGGAAAACATCATGGAGGATAACACCTAAAACCCTGCCAAACGTTTACAGATGCACAATCGTGAGCATCTTGTCAGGCTGTATCACCGTCTGGTATGGCAACTGTACCACTCAACCGCAAGGCCCTCCAGAGGGCTGCATAACGCATCACCGTGGGCAAACAACCTGCCCTCTAAGACACCTACAGCACCCGATGTCACAGGAAGGCCAAAAAGATCATCAAGGACAACAACCACCCGAGCCACTACCTGTTCACTCCGCTACCATCCAGAAGGCGAGGTCAGTACAGGTGCATCAAATCTGGGACCATGAGACTGAAAAACAGCTTCTATCTCAAGGCCATCAAACTGCTTAACAGCAATCACTAACTCAGAGAGGCTGCTGCCTACATAGAGACTCATATCACTGGCTACTTTAATAAATGGATCGCTAGTCATTTTAAACAATGTCACTTTAATAATGTTAACATATCTTATATTACTAATCTCAAATGTATATACTGTACCATATACTGTACCTATTGCACCTTGCCTAAGCCGCTCGGCCATTGCTCATCCATATATTTATATGTACATATTCTTATTCCATCCCTGTAGATTTGTGTGTATCAGGTAGTTGTTGGGGAATTGTTAGATTACTTGTTAGATATTAGTACACTGTCGGAACCAGAAGGACATGCATTTCGCTACACTCGCGTTAACAACTGCTAACCATTTGTGCATGTGACCAATACAATTTGATTTGATTTGGAGGAAAACACCATGGAAGATAACATCATTGAGGATAACATAATGGAGGATAATATCATGGAGAATAACATCACGGAAGATAACACCATGGAGGATAACACCATGGAGGATAACACCATGGAGGATAACATCATGGAGGATAGCACCATGGAGGATAACACCATGGAGGATGACATCATGGAATATAACGTCATGGAAGATAGCACCATGGAGGATAACATCATGGAGGATAACATCATGGAGGATAACATCATGGAGGATAACACCGTGGAGGATAACATCGTGGAGGCTAACATCTTGGAGGATAACATTATGGAGGATGACATCATGGAATATAACGTCATGGAAGATAGCACCATGGAGGATAACATCATGGAGGATAACATCATGGAGGATAACACCGTGGAGGATAACACCGTGGAGACTAACATCGTGGAGGCTAACATCTTGGAGGATAACATTATGGAGGATGACATCATGGAATATAACATCAAGGAAGATAGCACCATGGAGGATAACATCATGGAGGATAACATCATGGAGGATAACATTATGGAGGATAACACCATGGAGGATAACATCATGGAGGATAACATCATGGAGGATAACATCATGGAGGATAACATCATGGAGGATAACACCGTGGAGGATAACACCGTGGAGACTAACATCGTGGAGGCTAACATCTTGGAGGATAACATTATGGAGGATGACATCATGGAATATAACATCATGGAAGATAGCAACATGGAGGATAACATCATGGAGGATAACATCATGGAGGATAACATCATGGAGGATAACATCATGGAGGATAACACCGTGGAGGATAACACCGTGGAGACTAACATCGTGGAGGCTAACATCTTGGAGGATAACATTATGGAGGATGACATCATGGAATATAACATCATGGAAGATAGCAACATGGAGGATAACATCATGGAGGATAACACTATGGAGGATAACATCGTGGACGATAACATTGTGGAGGATGACATCATGGAAGATAACACCATGGAGGAGAACACCATGGAATATAACATCATGCAGGATAACATCATGAAGGACAACATCATGGAGGATAACAACATGGACTTTAAGACCATGGAGGATAATATAATGTGGCCATGGATGATAATATCATGGGGGATAACATCATGGGGGATAACATCATGAAGGATAACACCATGACGGATAACACCATGGAGGGTAACATCATGGAGGGTAACATCATGAGTGGTGGACATGGAGGATAACATCATGCAGGACAACATCATGGAGGATAACATTATGGAATTTAAGACCATGGAGGATAACACCATGGAGGTTAACATCATGGAGGGTAACATCATGGAGGGTAACATCATGGAGGTTAACATAGTGTGGCCATTGATGATAACATCATGGAGGATAACATCATGGAGGATAACATCATGGAGGATAACACCATGAAGGATAACACCATGGAGGATAACCTCATGGAGGATAACATCATGAGTGGTGGACATGGAGGATATCATCACGTAGGATAAAATCATGGAGGATAACATGACAGAGGATAACACCATGGATGATAACATAATGGAGGATAACACCATGAAGAATAAAATCATGAATGATAACATCATGGAGGATAATACCATGGAGGATAACATCATGGAGGATAACATTATGGAGGATGACATCATGGAATATAACATTATGGAGGATAACATCATGCAGGATAATACCATGAAGGAAACATTATGGAGGATGACATCATGGTTGGTGGTAATGGAGGATAGAGGAAAACATTATGGAGAATAACATCATTTGATGGTGGTGGTGGTATGGGGAGGTTCACTGAGGTCTTCCTCATAAGTGACTGAATCTGGACACATTGGCAGGCATGTTCACTCTCGCTGTGAATGGGGAAAAACGGTTAAAACACGGACACTGGCAGCGCAAGCAGAATGACAGAGAGTGCCACTGAGCCCATCGTTGTTCTAAGAAAAGAAGGACAAATGGGAGCAGTGGTCTCTCCGTTCCAAATGGTCACAGACAGATTAATCTTGCCACATGTAAGAAGTTTCCATTGGGCCTTCCCACCACAAACCACTGGGACGGCTAATTTCGGTTAACACAAACCCAACCCACCCCTCTTCATTCCCCTTCCCCAGTTGATGTGATACTACAAAAGGGAGGGGTGGGGGACAGGAATTTCTTGCTCCACAGAACACTCTTCACTCAGTTCCCTGTTGCACTGTAGCATATTGTAAATACCTAACCCTTAGGGCAGATGTTGTGCAAATCCCAGGTCGCTCTCTGTTATGCACATTACCTTAGGGATGGCTTGGCAGCCATACTGGACTCTTGCTAAGCGAAACGGTCCACATTTTAGGACAACCTCAGCCTCACGTAAGGCGAAGCTGACGGTGTCCTAAAATATACACTGTAAAGGAGAGGGGAGTAAGCTCAGAATGACTCTGTAAATGGCCTATTTTCCCCGTCAGCTCCTCCTTATCCTTCCTGCCCAATCCCTTGTAACTGCTAACTCCTTGAGGACACTGGGCAGTCTCCTTCACTCAGCCACCACACCCTTGGTGTGCAGGAATTCAGGAACACTTTCACAGAGAATGTGTTGTCTAGCAAAAGCTCTCTGACCTCCACCTCAGTGCTGTTAGATTTTCCATTTGGTCCTTGCCCTACCTCACCTTTGTAGTCCTCAACTCATGTTTCCATTGCATTCACTGATAATAGCCCACAAAATGTAATCAGTGGTCATGGTTTTCTGCTATCCAAGTGTTAGTTGGTGCATGTCACGCTAGTCTAGGCATAGTTCAATTTAACATTTCAGATAAAGCTATGAGGTATCTATTTTTGAAACCTTGGATTTTCACATACAGTCAATTGCAAATGTAATAACAATAGTAAAATGTTCTAGAAGACTAATGTGTTGCCTGACTCCGGTTTGACCAGGCCTGAGAAATAACATGGCATCTAAAACGGCTCTTAAGGTATGAGAGGTCAAGGTTCATCCTTGGGCCCACCACTGCCCCATTATGATGTTTGGCAGGATCTCCACAACCAGACAGGAAACTGTGTGCTCCCACATTCCACCCTTTCCCAGAGCCTAGGTGTATTGGGCAGGGGCAGAACAATGGCAGGAAATAGACAAAGATTACATTTTGTTCCTAGAGGTGGAAACTTCTTCGGAGGAACACCTAACTGAAAAGGGATGCCACTCAAATCAAGCCCAGAACGGGAGGCAACCAGAATGACCTAAAGCCAGCAGTGGACAAACCAAGGAGCCTGTACTAAACACTCCCAGTGTGCTCTTTTTCTCCACTCCTTCATTGACAAAGATTTAAAAACATGGAAAGCAATACGAAGGATGCCTTCCAGGAATATGCTTTCACCTGTCCAAGGGCTAGAATAATCTGTATACTGCATATGCAGTGTGTATCGTGAATGCAGTCTCTGCAAACGTGGAACATTGCCTTTAAATTTCAATTGCCCGATAGCGCAGATCTTCCACGACACGAATTTAATCGAGGCCCAAGTCTCTGATGTTAGATGAAGGAAAAGAGCCGGAATAAAGGGTAGCCTCAGACCTACATTAAAGGCCAAAATTGTTTGAAGAAAATTGTGATAAATAAGTTTCCTTTAAGGACCAAAAAATTGACAGCTGTGCCTTATAGATTGCAAAATAGTTGGGAAGAGATTTTTGATACACAAAACAACCCTAGATTCAAAACTTAGAGTTATACAATTAGAATTATTATTCAACATTTTTGCAACAAATATAAAGTAATATATATACAGTTGAAGTCGGAAGTTCACATACACCTAAGCCAAATACATTTAAACTCAGTTTTTCACAATTCCTGACATTTAATCTGAGTAAAAATTTGCTGTCTTGGGTCAGTTAGGATCACCACTTTATTTAAGAATGTGAAATGTCAGAATAGTAGAAGAGAGAATGATTTATTTCAGCTTTTTTTTATTTCATCACATTCCCAGTGGGTCAGAAGTTTACATGCACTCAATTAGTATTTGATTGCATTTCCTTTAAATTGTTTAACTTGGATCAAACTTTTCAGGTAGCCTTCCACAAGCTTCCCACAATAAGTTGGGTGAATTTTGGCCAATTCCTCCTGACAGAGCTGGTGTAACGGAGTCAGGTTTGTAGTCCTCCTCGCTCGCACACTCTTTTCCAGTTCTGCCATATGAATTTTATACAGGATTGAGGTCAGGGCTTTGGGATGGCCACTCCAATAGTTTGACTTTGTTGTCCTTAAGACATTTTGCCACAGCTTTGGAAGTATGCTTGGGGTCATTGTCCATTTGGAAGACCCATTTGTGACCAAGCTTTAACTTCCTGACTGATGTCTTGAGATGTTGCTTCAATATGTCCACATAATGTTCCTGCCTCATGATGGCATCTATTTTGTGAAGTGCACCAGTCCCTCCTGCAGCAAAGCAACACCACAACATGATGCTGCCACCCCCGTACTTCACGGTTGGGATGGTGTTCTTCGGCTTGCAAGCCTCCACCTTTTTCCTCCGAACATAACGATGGTCATTATGGCCAAACAGTTCTATTTTTGTTTCATCAGACCAGTGGAAATTTCTCCAAAAAGTACTATATTTGTCCCCATGTGCAGTTGCAAACCGTAGTCTTGTCACGTTTCTGACCTTATTTACTTTGTTTTGTCTTTATTTTGTTGGTCAGGGCGTGAGTTGGGTGGGTATTATCTATGTTGTCTGTTTCTATGTGGGGTGTTCTTGTTTGGCCTGATATGGTTCTCAATCAGAGGCAGCTGTCATTCATTGTCTCTGATTGGGAATCATATTTAGGTAGCCTGTTTTCACTGTTGGATTGTGGGTTTTTGTTTCCTGTGTCAGTGTTTGTGCCACACGGGACTGTTTTTGGTTAGATTCTCTTTGTTATTTTGTATTGTGTCATGTTCAGTTGTTTCTATTAAAACATGGACACTTACCACATGCGTTTTGCTCCGATCCCTGCTACACCTCCTCTTCAGACGAAGAGGAGGAAATCTGCCGTTACAAGTCTGGCTTTTTTATGGCTGTTTTGGAGCAGTGGCTTCTTCCTTGCTGAGCGGCCTTTCAGGTTATGTCGATAAAGGACAACAATAGGATAACTTTTGTACCTGTTTCCTCCAGCATCTTTACACGGTCCTTTGCTGTTGTTCTGGGAGTGATTTGCACTTTTCGCACCAAAGTACGTTAATCTCTAGGAGACAGAATGCATCTCCTTCCTGAGCGGTATGACGGCTGCATGGTCCCATGGTGCTTATACTTGCGTACTATTGTTTGTACAGATGAACGTGGTACCTTCAGGCGTTTGGAAATTGCTGGATGAACCAGACTTGTGGAGGTCTACAATTTATTTTCTGAGGTCTTGGCTGATTTCTTTTGATTTTCTCATGATGTTGTAACACCCTGACCTTAGTTATCTATGTTTTCTTTATTATTTTGGTTAGGTCAGGGTGTGACAAGGGTGGGTATGCTTGTTTTGTATTGTCTAGGGTTTTTAGTATGTCTAGGTGTGTTGGTAAGTCTAGGCATATGTATGTCTATGGTGGCCTGAATTGGTTCCCAATCAGAGGCAGCTGTTTATCGTTGTCTCTGATTGGGGATCATATTTGGGTTGCCATGTTCCCTTTTGGTTTTGTGGGTTCTTATTCTATGTTTGGTTGCCTGTCTGCACTAGCCATATTAGCTTCACGGTTTATTTTGTTATTTTGTTTGTTTTTTTCAGTGTTCATTGTTTAAATAAAGAAGAATGTATGCTTATCACGCTGCGCCTTAGTCTCCTCCTTACAACGGCGGTGACAGATGTCAAGCAAAGAGGCACTGAGTTTGAAGGTAGGCCTTGAAATACATCCACAGGTACACCTCCACTTGACTCAAATGATGTCAATTAACCTAACAGAAGCTTCCAAAGCCATGACATAATTTTCGGGAATTTTCCATGCTGTTTAAAGGCACAGTCAACTTAGTGTATGTAAACTTCTGACCCACTGGAATTGTGATACAGTGAATTATAAGTGAAACAATCTCTTTAAACAATTGTTGGAAAAATTACTTGTGTCATGCACTAAGTAGATAGTGTGCTAACCGACTTGTCAAAACTATAGTTTGTTAACAAGAAATTTGTGGAGTGATTAAAACATGTGTTTTAATGACTGCAACCTAAGTGTATGTAAACTTCCGACTTCAACTGTATATGGGGGATATAAGAATTCCAGCTCTGCAGATTTTGCTGCAAAGACACAGAAACATGATATCATTTGTTTTGGTACTGTTCATATGTACTGTAGCTTGAATTTGGTCTCGGGATCAGGAATGGCTGTAGAATTGCAACATTTACCTGGAGTCTGCAAATAGCACTGTTGGGTGATTTAAAAAGTCATAGTCAATCTATAAATAATATAATAATACACTTAGCAAAAATGTTGTATCTTTAATTCTTTAACCTGTAGAAATTATGATAATAGAAAGGTTCAGATCTTTTGTGAATCATCACAGAACATTTGAAAAATACAGTGCATTCAGAATGTATTCAGACCCCTTCGCTTTTTCCACAATTTGTTACATTACAGCCTAATACAAAAATTGATGAAATTAATTGTATTCCTCATCAATCTACACACAATACACCATAATGAGAAAGCGAAAACATTTTAATTTTATTAACATTTTTGCAAATGTATAAAATAAAAAGAATTGAGCTCAGGTGCATCCTGTTTCAAATTATCATCCTTGAGATGTTTATAAAACTTGATTGGAGTCGACCTTTGGAAAATAAAATTCAATTGATCTGACTGCATGTCAGATTAATAACCAAGCCATGAGGTTGAAGCAATTGTCCGTAGAGCTCCGAGACAGGATTGTGTTGAGGAACAGATCTGAGGAAGGGTACCCAAAATGTTTGCAGCATTGAAGGTCCCCAAGAACACAGTGGCCTCCATCAGTCTGAAATGGAAGAAGTTTGTAGCCACCAAGATTATTTTTAGAGCTGGCCGCCAGGCCAAACTGAGCATTCAGTGGAGAAGGGCTTTGGTCAGAGAGGTGAACAAGAACCCAATGGTCACTCTGACAGAGCTCCAGAGTTCCTCTGTGGAGATGGGAGAACCTTCCAGAAGGACAACCATCTCTGCAGTATTCCACCAATCAGGCATTTATGGTAGAGTGGCCAGATGGAAGCCACTCCTCAGTAAAAGGCACATGTTTTTCAACAGCAGGGACTGGGAGACTAGTTAGGATTGAGGGGAAGATGAACAGAGCAAAGTACAGAGAGATCATTGATGAAAACCTGCTCCAGAGCACTCACGACCTCAGACTGGAATGAAGGTTCACCTTCCAACAGGACAACAACCCTGAGCACATAGCCAGAGCCCGACTTTAACCCCCAAAAACATATCTGGAGAGATCTGAAAATAGCTGTGCAGCGATGCTCCCCATCCAACCTGACAGAGCTTGAGAGGATCTGCAGAGAAGAATGGGAGTAACTCCCCAAATACAAGTGTGCCAAGATTGTAGCGTCATAACCAAGAAGACAAGAGCTGCAATCGCTGCCAAAGGGTCTGAATACTTATGTAAATGTAATGTTTCTGTTTTCATTTTTTAATACATTTGCAAAAAATATATATGTAATCCTGTTTTTGCTTTGTCATTATGGGGTATTGTGTGTAGATTGTTGAGGTAAAAAAAAGAATGAATATATTTTAGAACAAGGCTGTCACGTAACAAAATGTGAAAAAGTCAAGGTGTCTGAATACTTTACGAATGCTCTGTATATGGCAAATAGAAATCAAAACTGGATGGTCTTCAGAGATAGATGGGAGAGGTTGAAGGTACCTGAAGGATGGGACTAAAAACAAACCAAATGTAACTTTGGTAAAATATACTGTGTCCGTAAAATCTATATAGTGTATAGGCTGTGTGTAGAAGCCTAAGTGTTGCTGTCCATTCGTTTACTCCAATTAGTTTAGGGGTGGTAGGGCTAGGGGAAGATAATAAAGGAAAATATATTAATACATATATATATATTTTAAATATATATTAACAAAAACATATACTGTATATGGGGGATTAGAAATGTACGTAGCAGACAATTACATTGATGGAAGCCACAATCTACTGTATCTGCAATGTTAAAGCTTATAAAAAAAAGAAGGGGAGCCTCGGAATTAAAGGCTATTGGGAGGCCACTTTGGCCTAGAGTACATTTCTCCATTCATCTGATGAAGCTTTAGTGTCAGCACAACACCCAAGACCATGGACTGCCTACTACAGATGCAGGATCTTAATTTGATCAATCTTTTGTTGCTGAGCAACTTTATAATTTTCACTTTTAAATTTTAGCCTTGATTTGCCCTAACAAAAAATCTATCAACCCCTACAAAAATGTCCATTAATTATAATAATATTATATAATATTTTCCTGCTGAAACACACGGGCTCAACTTAAGATCCTACATCTGTATGGCAACTCTCTGCTTGCTGTTGACCAATATGGAAGTCAATATGGGCATTTGGAAATGGCTACACATCACCAATAGTGCAGTAGTTGCACAATTTGTTTTATTAATAGGCATGTTTTCTGACTTTATTGGACAAAATGAAACATTTCAGCTGACTCAGTCCAAGTTCATTTCAGTGTCAGCATATTGCACCCGGAAAGAGATACAATGTGTACTGGGTAGATTAGGGCCATTGTTATAAGAAATATGAAAATGATTATTGTCTTCTCTTTCAACCAAAGTTTAGACAAACACGCATCCAATGGAGCTTCCAAGGGGAGGTTTGATGTCATCACATGCTGTAATGGGATGACTATTCATTTATTTCCCCGTGAATCCTTATGGCATGATGATTCTGACACTTCCTGCATTAGGCAGCCCTACAAGGGCTGTGTTCATCTTTCAACTGCATACTCTAGTCAGTGGAGCAACAAACAGGTCACGGACTTGACGTGTATACATTGAATTCCTTGGGTGCTTCAAGTCGAATAAAAAATTTCTGTTTGCTGAACTAGATTTGTACTTTGTTGGCAAGTCACTGCTTTGCAGCATGGAACTTTGATACTGAGTGGGCGTCGTTACAATGAAAACTGAGTGGAAAATATATTGCATTTAATGGGTTCGATAGATGTTTTATCAGTCCTTTGACAGTGCAAACCAATCTCGTTCAGACAGTGCCATAGAGATGCTATGACAAAAGGTCAAATATTATATTACTGTTTTTAACTGCTTCCTATGTTCTTTTCTATTTTCTTTTTCTATGTTACCTCAAAGATGATCAATGTTATGTTGAGGGATACATTTAATATGTGACCCTTTTCCACCAAGTGTCTTGGGAATATGACACTAGGATGGCCCTGGAACTGAAGAGAACTGCTGAGCCACACACAAATTCTACTCCCCATTAGCAGGAGTCTGGGTAACGGTAACCGAAGAAACCCTGTCAGTTGGCACCTTTTATAAAGCTTGGCAGGGGACTGTGCTTCACGGAATGGGTAATATAACTCTTAGGATATATCCTCCGTTGTGATGATGCACATCCCACAGGCTGCTGGATTGTATCTTTGTCGCCACTGAACCACCACCCCCTGTGTACTCTGTTGACCTTGAACGTCAGTGATGTGTGGTTTTTGGCAGGCTTCACAGTGAGTTCCAGCGAATGAAGGGATCTAGTTCTCCCAGTGGATGCTGACTACAATCTAGGAACGCTGTCATGTTCGTCACCCATCATTATTTTATTTCTTTCATTTTATACTATGCACGATTGTAATTTTCAACAAATTGAAAAGTTTAATAAAGACTTAAACTTTGTTTAAACCTGACAGTTTTATAATGCAATAATAAAAATGGCAGTAGGTACATATTTACAATATGACATAATAAACATATATGTATTTCTAATGTATTAATATTTATATAATCAGATTCATCCATCAATCATATCTTCATAGAAATAAAGATGTAACTATACAGTAGCTATATTCAGTTTTATAAATAAGCTCCAATATATCCTGTATCTTAGGCAATGTCCAGGGTTTAACCAACACACAGACACAGAACCACAAAAGGTAAATTATACAAAATACTTTGTGCTCTAAAAATATACCAAATGTTTTAGTGACCCAGTTTCGGTTAAAAGGCCAAATAACACCAAGGGTTCAAACCTTTCTCCAGATATTTATGGAAACGATGCGTTTGATGTATTTGATACCATTCAACTGATTCTACTCCAGTCATCACCACAAGCCATTCTCCCCAATTAAGGTACCACTAAGCTCCTGTGTTCAACTTGCATAAGGGGTGGTGGGGGTGAGCTATTTCCGAAACACATCAACATCTAAATAGAGTGCTTCTAAATGTGGGCGACATAACCAGTCAATAGTTTAAACATTGTTATATGCTACTTGTGCAGTTCGAAGTGGATTGACAGGCCCGGTTAGTCATTGTTACCTTGACTCATTCCCATGTATAATGCAGTCAGTACCACAGTTGTGAATAAAGAACACAGAACTATTATGCATTTCTGGAGAAGCTCTTCAATAAATTACACTGCTTCCCAAAAAAACACCTTTTATAGTATTGTCAATTATACCGACCATTCTTTGTAGAAATACTATTTCTGCTGTACCAGGAAATTGTTGATGTTTTCATTGTACGAGTGACTGCTTTAATTTAAACATATTCATAAAACGTGTGAATAGCAGCAAGGTTAACAACGATCTGTTGAAATCTGTTCAGAAATAGATAATATTTCTAGTATTTCTTTCCTTAACAATAGGGCACCAGCTGGGGAGCCAGTCAACAAACCATTCAACACTGACCCAACGTTAGAAACTGGACACAACGTCACAACATGACTAGACTGCAACATTCTAATATATTTGAGGACTTGGAACCTGGACACGACGTCACAACATGACTAGACTGCAACATTCTAATATCTTTGAGGACTTGGAACCTGGACACAACGTCACAACATGACTAGACTGCAACATTCTAATATATTTGAGGACTTGGAACCTGGACACGACGTCACAACATGACTAGACTGCAACATTCTAATATCTTTGAGGACTTGGAACCTGGACACGACGTCACAACATGACAAGACATCAACATTCTAATATCTTTGAGGACTTGGAACCTGGACACAATGTCACAACATGACTAGACTGCAACATTCTAATATCTTTGAGGACTTGGAACCTGGACACAACGTCCCAACATGACTAGACTGCAACATTCTAATATCTTTGAGGACTTGGAACCTGGACACGACGTCACAACATGACAAGACATCAACATTCTCATATATTTGAGGATCCAACAAATCCAGAACCATTCCATGAAAACCACAGCTGAGGCTCTCCCGTTTTATGTTCATCTCTATCTCTCTGCAGTTTTCAAGGAAGTGTTTCACAATCACATGTAATACTAAAGTTCCTAAGAGCCACACAGATGTTCCTACTGGGGGAAGATGATTTGAAGGGGCACCATCATCTGACGTTTGGACTTACCTGCGGGACAGTTAAAAGGCGAACTGACATTTGATTTAATACATTTTCCTTGTTTAAGCTTGGTAGGTAATAGTTGGAATATCCTGTGGGACAGTAAAAAGAAGGTGAAGCAAAGACATTTTCCCACTGAAGAAGATGATTTGAGGCGCACCACCATCTGGCCTTTGGAATATCCTGCTGGACAGTTAAAGGGTGAACTGACATTTAATCATTGTTTAAGATTGGTTTGTCTCTCCTCAAGCTTGGTACGTCTGTCCTCAAGCTTGGTAGGTCTGTCCTCAAGCTTGGTAGGTCTGTCCTCAAGCTTGATAGGTCTGTCCTCAAGCTTGGTAGGTCTGTCCACAAGCTTGGTAGGTCTGTCCACAAGCTTGGTAGGTCTGTCCACAAGCTTGGTTGGTTTCTCCTCAAGCTTGGTAGGTCTGTCCACAAGCTTGGTAGGTCTGTCCACAAGCTTGGTTGGTTTCTCCTCAAGCTTGATAGGTCCATCCTCAAGCTTGATAGGTCCGTCCTCAAGCTTGGTAGGTCCATTCTCAAGCTTGATAGGTCTGTCCGCAAGCCTATTAGGTCCATCCTCAAACTTGGTAGGTCTCTCTTCAAACTTGATAGGTCCATCCTCAAGCTTGGTAGGTCTCTCTTCAAACTTGATAGGTCCATCCTCAAGCTTGGTAGGTCTCTCTTCAAACTTGGTAGGTCCATCCTCAAGCTTGGTAGGTCTCTCCTCAAGCTTGGTAGATCTGTCCTCAAGCTTGGTAGGTCTCTTCTCAAGCTTGGTAGATCTGTCCTGAAGCTTGGTAGGTCTCTCCTCAAGCTTGGTAGGTCTATGAGGATAAACAGCTGCGGTCTCGATCTGCTCCGTGATCCCCATTACTGTGATTTTAGCATCTTAATGGACTTCATTTCCAAGCTAAGGGCAAAGGAGCAAGAAAACATTTCTAAATAATTCCTGCCTTGTTTATGGAGCTGTCCTATCTAAATACAGGCAGGAGATTGAATATTAGGCCAATTTATTGTTGTTGGTGTTTCCAAGGGAATATACAGTACTTACCCTTACTTGAATAAATGTAAACTCAATGTTTCCTTGTTGGTTTATATACAGAATTCAAACCAACTTTGTCCAAGCAATGATTTGATGAATAATGAAGGATTGTTTAATTTGTATTGTCATGCCAAGTTTACACTACAGTTCTTCAAAGCACTGCACTAGTTTCTCTTCAAAGTACAACAGAGAAGGAGGTGTCATTTAAACCACTTCTGATTGATTTGGGATTTACATTAAAGTTTGAATTGCACGCTTCTCAAGTCAGGATTATGCTTACTTCAATGGAATTTCAACTCTTTTAACTCTCTATCAGGGTGAATTTCCACTAGCAGTTTATCTTGTTGTCTATATGCACAAGACATTTTTCACCTTTATGGGACTCCATATGATGGACATACTTAAGTCGCCATGATGACTACAAGTAAAGACAAAAACCCTCTAGCCGGTGATTTCCCACAATCACAGGAAGGCTGCACTTAGTGCTCACGACCATTTTACTTGAGAGTGTAAAGTGACCGAAAATAATATTTCCTCTAGTTACTCTAGTAGTAGTCACCATTGTTAGTGGTCATCCGTCTACTGGTCCTCATAAACATGTCTACTACAGACTCTTCCCTGGTTTTCTTAGAGTAATCACTGCAAACGGTGCCACTATACATTCCAAGGGGTTCAGACGATGACAGAGTTAGTTTAAGCAAATCATTGTCTTTGTGAAACTTCACAAATAAACAATTTTGTTAAGTTACAGCCTTATTCTAAAATTGATTAAATAAAAATCTACACACAATACCCAACAATCTACACACAATACCCCACAATGACAAAGTAAAGTAAGTTTTTGAAATGTTTTTTATTGCAAATCTATTTAAAAAATCTAATCAAATCAAATGTTATTAGTCACATGCGCCGAATACAACAGGTTACAATGAAATGCTTACTTATGAGCCCCTAACCAACAGTGCAGTTTCAAAAAAATACGGATAAGAATAAGAGATAAAAGTAACAAGTAATTAAAGAGCAGCAGAAAAAAATAACAATATATACAGGGGGTGCCGGTAGAGTCAATGTGCGGAGGTACCGTTTAGTTGAGATAGTATGTACATGTAGGTAGAGTTATTAAAGTGACTATGCATAGATGACATCAGAGAGTGGCAGTGGTGTGGAGGGGGGGCAATGCAAATAGTCTGGGTAGCCATTTGACTAGATGTTCAGGAGTCTTATGGTGGGGGTAGAAGCTGTTTAGAAGCCTCTTGGACCTGACTTGGCACACCGGTACCGCATGCCGTGCGGTAGCAGAGAGAACAGCCCATGACTCCAGGGTGGCTGGAGTCTTTGACAATTTCTAGGGCCTTCCTCCGACACGGCCTGGTATAGAGGTCCTGGATGGCAGGAAGCTTGGCCCCAGTGATGTACTGGGCCGTTCGCACTACCCTCTGTAGTGCCTTGCGGTCGGAGGCCGAGCAGTTACCATACCAGGCAGTGATGCAACCAGTCAGGATGCTCTCGATGGTGTAGCTGTATAACCTTTTGAGGATCTGAGGACCCATGCCAAATCTTGTTGGTCTCCTGGGGAGGAATAGGTTTTCTCATGCCCGCTTCACGACTGTCTTGATGTGCTTGGGCCATGTCAGTTTGTTGGTGATGTGGACACCAAGGAACTTGAAGCTCTCAACCTGCTCCACTGCAGCACCGTCAATGAGAATGGGGGCATGCTCGGTCCTCTTTTTCCTGTAGTCCACAATCATCTCCTTTGTCTTGAGGTTGTTGTTCTGGCACCACACGGTCAGGTCTCTGACCTCCTCCCTATAGGCTGTCTCGTTGTTGTCGGTGATCAAGCCTGCAACTGTTGTGTCATTGGCAAAAAAAAATGATGGTGTTGGAGTCGTACCTGGCTGTGTAGTCATGAGTGAATAGGGAGTACAGGAGGAGGCAGAGCACGCACCCCTAAGGGGCCCCGTGTTGAGGATCAGTGAGGCGAATGTGTTGCTACCTATCCTTACCACCTGGGGGCGGCCCGTCAGGAAGTCCAGGAACCAGTTGCAGAGGGAGGTGTTTAGTCCAAGGGTCCTTAGCTTCGTGATGAGCCTTGAGGGCAGTATGTTGTTGAACGCTGAGCTGTAGTCAATGAATAGCATTCTCACATAGGTGTTGATTTTCTCCAGGTGGGAAAGGGCAGTGTGGTGTGCAGTATAGATTGCATTATCTGTGGATCTGTTGGGATGGTACGCAAATTGGAGTGGATCTAGGTTTTCTGGGATGATGGTGTTGATGTGAGCCATGACCAGCCTTTCAACGCACTTCATGGCTACAGACGTGATGCTACAAGTCGGTAGTCATTTAGGCAGGTTACCTTAGTGTTCTTAGACACAGGCAACCTCTTAAGGATCGAACATCGGACATCCGACAAGTGTCAGAGCCGGTGTAGTATGACTCGATCTTCGTCCTGTATTGACGCTTTGCCTGTTTGATGGTTCGTCGGAGGGCATAGCGGTATTTCTTATAAGCTTCCGCGTTGGTTGGGGTTTGTACGTACAGTCACTGTGGGGACGATGTTGTCAGTGCACTTATTGATGAAGCCAATGACAGATGTGGTGTACTCCTCAATGCCATTGGAGGAATCCCGGAATATATTCCAGTCTGTGCTAGCAAAACAGTCCTGTAGCTTAGCATCTGCTTCATCTGACAACTTTTTATTGATCTAGTCACTGGTGCTTCCTGCTTTAATTTTTGCTTGTAAGCAGGAATCACGAGGATAGAATTATGTTCAGATTTGCCAAATTAAGAAAGAGGGAGAGCTTTGTATGTGTCTCTGTGTGTGGAGTAAAGGTGGCCCAGAGTTTTTTTCACTCTGGTTGCACATTTAACATGCTGATAGAAATTAGGTAAAACTAATTTAAGTTTCCATGCATTTTAGTCCCCGGCTACTAGGTGCACCGCCACTGGGTGAGCGCTTTCTTGTTTGATAATGGCTGAATACAGCTCATTCAATGCTATCTTAGTGCCAACGTCTGACTGAGGTGTTATGTAAAACAGCTACGAAGAATACAGATGAGAACTCTCTCGGTAGGTAGTGTGGTCTTCAGCTTATCATGATATACTCTACCTCAGGCAAGCAATAGCTCAAGACTTCCTTAGATATAGTGCACCAGCTGTTATTTACAAAAATACTTAGTCCGCCGCCCCTTGTCTTACCAGAGCTGTTCTATCCTGCCGGTACATCGTATAGCCAGCCAGCTGTATGTTGATATTGTCGTCGTTCAGCCACGACTCCGTGAAGCATAAGATGTTACAGTTTTTAATGTCCCGTTGGTAGTTTGATATTTCCAGTAAGTCGTAGATTTATTGTCCAAAGATTGTATGTTTGCTAGCAGAATTGAGGGAAGTGGGGATTTATTTTGAACGCCTCCGAATTCTCAGAAGGCAGCCAGCTCTCCAGCCAATATTTGTATCATCCTTCTTGCTTAACACGAAAGCATTCACAGTCATTTCTTAGCTCACTGAAATGTGCTTGGTCACTATCAGGAGTTACCCCTTGCTTTTGGCTTAAGATCATCTTTCACTTCAGCTCATATCTAAGTCAACAACTTGCATTCAGTGGCTGTGTCAATGATCCTTTCCTTTCAGAGGATTAAAAAATTGACTTATTTTTTATTTATTATTTTAGAATGTTCAATTGACCCAATGTTCTGTTCCCGGATGACAGTAGGCAGTTTTAGCTGGGAGCAATCCAAGCAATCCAATTCAAGGCTGTATCTCTGGTCTGTTGGTACACACACACATACACACACACACACACACACACACACATACACAGCTCTGGTTACCCACACACAAGAGCTATGTCCTGACTTCTATTCTCACTCCGATACGATACACCTGTCTTCGCACACCAGGCTCTAAAGACCGTTCGGGATGACGCAAGTTGGCCGCTGCTTTGGAACTTCTCTCCGTTGGATCTCCGTGGTTTACGCACATAGCATTGGACTTGGTAATTAAGGGCCTTGTTAGCCATACATCATTCCTGTGGGTGTGCAGGTCAAATTAACTGGTTTGGGGGACACGGAACTACTGATTGTTGTGCTTCCACAACTAACCTTCTACTGATTTTTTACTCATTCTCTTTGTTTTGAGAGGACAAACTTGCAACGTGTTGTTTGGCTGCCAAAGCCATTAGAGAAGAACTGCTGTTGATTTCTCAGTCTAACTAGGCTCTGGCCTTCAGAGCTTGCTCACCAAGGCAATATTCACAAAATAAAATGCCAACATAGATAATGCTTACAAAGGCAATGCTTACAAAGGTTATGCTCACCGAGATAATGCTCACAAAGATAATGCTCACAAATATAATCCTCACAGGGGTAATGTTCACACAGGTCATGCTCACAAAGGCAATGCTCGCAGAGATAATACTCACAAAGATAATGCTCACAAATATAATCTTCATATGGGTAATGTTCACAGAGATAATGCTCACAAAGATAATGCCCACAAATATAATCTTCATATGGGTCATGTTCACAAAGGTAATGCTTACAAAGATAATGCTCACAAAGATAATGCTCTTATTTGTGCTTTTATTCATGGTGCTGGTTTGATCTCTGGGAATGAGGGAAGAGCATCCAGGGCAGACCTTGTTGTTACAATGTTTACACTTGTGCCAGGGGATGAATCTGATGCTGTACAATTTAGTGAACTGCGCCTAGGTGAATACGGAGTTACAGTGTTTCAGGAAGATTACACTGCTTTAACAATCTGTTCTGTTTCAGATATCTGCAACAGCCATGCCAATTACACACTATGGCACAACATTTGTGATATGACGACACGTGTGCATTGTTAATGTAATGAACTTATGTCAGGTAGATAGGTGCACATGTACGAAAGTTCTGTAATACTGCATGATTTACTGTCCGGAGAAGGCGAGCTACATTGGTCATTTCATTCAGTACTTCTTTTTATAAGGGCGCTGCAATACAATGTGTGTGCTGAACACTGATTCAGATAACATACAGGGTTAGCATAGCTGCTCAGTGAAATGACAGACAAGGAGTCCATTGCCTTGGTCACATTACGCCAAAGCCTCCTTGGGTGTTTCCCGAGGCACAGAAAGACAGTTCCGACCAATCCGATCCTTCCTCGCAGCAGTGACCCCTACAAAGGGACAGAGGGAGGGATGACTGAACACCCTCTCAAATATCAGCACCTGTCCCTGTTGTGTTTCTGGGGGGGGGAGTGTAACGGGAGAGAGAAGAGAGAGAGAGAGAGAGAGAGAGAGGAGAGTCCGACTCTTCTCAGAAAACCGAGGTCAACCAATGAACAACTCCACGTGACGGCCCACAAGAGTATCCCATCAAATTCAGGCCTGTCTCAGGCTATCGTTAACCCTGTAACCTCAATTACACCGCAGTGTATCAATCGTGGATATGGTAGAGCTGGTGTTTGTTTTAGTGTAAATCCTACTGCTATATTCTCTCCAGTGACAGTCTAAAGATTCACTGGAACCCAAGATGTAATGGAATGAAGCAGTAGAAGAAGTAACTAGTATTCGTAAGTGGAATAGGTTAAAACACAATGAAGCAGTAGAAGTAGTAACTAGTATTCGTAAGTGGAATAGGTAAAAACACAATGAAGCAGTAGAAGTGGTAACTAGTATTCGTAAGTGGAATAGGTTAAAACACAATGAAGCAGTAGAAGTAGTAACTAGTATTCGTAAGTGGAATAGGTTAAAACACAGCTATGTTCTGTAAATCATCCATGCACCCTTTTATCTCCAGCATATTAGTACTCTGTGATCTTTCCCGCTTCCTTCCCAACCTTCTGAAATATCATGTCGTTACTGAGAGTTTATGTCCAAATTTGTCAAACCCCCCTCAAAACAATACACCCAAAGAAAAACTTTGAATTATCTCCAAATCTTACAAAAAAGTTAATGTGACCATCCAAAAGTTTCTACAGTAATCTTAACATCTCAACCGTGCTTACATAATGGCTAGATCAGCAATCAGAAGAGTCCAGTCATTAGTCTAACAGCCCCTAAAGTCCAGCTGCACTCAAGCCATTCTTGTTGTTCTTGATCAAAAACGGTGTACTTTCCAGACAACCATTTCCAAGTTCCGCAAATAAACAGATGTTTATCTCCATAAAAAAAAGTTGGCTCAGTTCTTAAGGATACATCGCCGCTAACAGCAAGAGCCTCTGTAACTGTTTTTTTTTAGCAGAGACCCTTCCTTTGCCCCATTTCCTCTGCTATCATAGGGAGGAGGGGTGATTAGGTAGGAAAAACACACAAGTTGGCGCCTTCCCATCCTGCCTTGCAGCTCACAAGAGTCTGAGCGGTTTAGGATCTTCGTAAATCGCTGCATAAAAACAAAGCCAATGTTTTTCCGTTGTGTTCAACTGTCCATGCAAGGAAAGGACTTTAGTACAATGTATATTCACATATTTAACAAAGCACAATAAGGAAAATGTCCACTTCTGGGGTTTTAAAGCCATCCAGCTTATGGAGAGTGTCAAAAGTGATTGATTACATTTTTTTGGACATGTTTCACCACCCTTCAATAGATTATGTCATCCTGAGGCTCAGTAGGGTTAGACCGCTCTCTGCTATCCTCACTTAGGTGGTGGCCAGACTATAAACACTGGGTTTTCCTGGCACCGCTGTGATGGTGTTGCCCGATTGTTGATGGAGGACCCCGGTGGTTGATTCTCATGAAGTCCTGTGTTTGGTTTGGCCAATCGTCAACAGGTTAAAGTCTGTCAGGCCACAGTATGTAGGAAGGTCAGTCTGTCATTAACTACTGATCAAACTCCCTACACATTGTTGGGGGTTACCCTGGGGGTCGGGTGTGTGGGCTACACCAATGCCATGATTACTGTATATATGTGATAACCTTTGTATGCTTGCAATGCGCAATGATGGAAAAGTACTGGGTAAATGGAGATGCATTGCTTTAGTTCTCAGGCTGAGAATTGTCTGCTCCTGCTGATAGTCACACAGCCTCAAGGCCGAGATAGTAGAGTGAGAAACCACTGTCTGCTCCTGCTGATAGTCACACAGCCTCAAGGCCGAGATAGTAGAGTGAGAAACCACAGTCTGGACCTGCTGATAGCCACACAGGCTCAAGGCCGAGATAGCAGAGTGAGAAACAACAGTCTGGACCTGCTGATAGTCACACAGCCTCAAGGCCGAGAGAGTAGAGTGAGAAACCACAGTCTGGACCTGCTGATAGTCACACAGCCTCAAGGCCCAGATAGTAGAGTGAGAAACAACAGTCTAGACCTGCTGATAGTCACACAGCCTCAAGGCCGAGATAGTAGAGTGAGAAACAACAGTCTGGACCTGCTGATAGTCACACAGCCTCAAGGCCCAGATAGTAGAGTGAGAAACAACAGTCTAGACCTGCTGATAGCCACACAGCCTCAAGGCCGAGATAGTAGAGTGAGAAACCACAGTCTGGACATGTTTTTCTCATCTTAGATACTTTGTACCTAATCCAATGCAACAATGTTAAGATTTGATTGACGGTAGGTTGTATAAATCAAATCAAATTAAATGTTATTTGTCACATACACATGGTTAGCAGATGTTAATGCGAGTGTAGCGAAATGCTTGTGCTTCTAGTTCCGACAATGCAGTAATATCCAACGAGTAATCTAACCTAACAATTCCACAACAACTACCTTATACACACACAAGTGTAAAGGAATGAATAAGAATATGTACAATAAAATATATATGTATATATGACTGAGTGATGGTACCGAACGGCATAGGCAAGATGTAGTGGATGGTATAGAGTACAGTATATAAATATGAGGTGAGTAATGTAGGGTATATAAACATTATATTAAGTGACATTGTAAAAAGTGGCTAGTGATACATATATTACATAACTTTTTCCGTTATTAAAGTGGCTAGAGTTGAGTCAGTATGTTGGCAGCAGCCACTCAATGTTAGTGATGGCTGTTTAACAGTCTGATGGCCTTAAGATAGAAGCTGTTTTTCAGTCTCTCGGTCCCTGCTTTGAGGCACCTGTACTGACCTAGCCTTCTGGATGATAGCGGGGTGAACAGGCAGTGGCTCGGGTGGTTGTTGTAAAGAGTGTGGTCTCCTGTTTCGCCACACAGATCTTTACTATAGACTACTGAGGTATTCTGTATGTGAAACTCTGTCTGCAATTGCATTTTATTACTAAAGAGTTTTATACCAAGGTTCCTGTGCCTGTGTTATCTATCTGGAAGACTGATTGTCAAAGGAAACTTACATCACCCAATGTAAAGGACCACCCAACAACATAAACGGCTTATAAAAAAAATATCTATTATGAGTAATCAAAAAACAGACTTTTCACATTTTTCATCTTAGAAATACAAGGTCTCTAAAGTGGGCAATCATCATGTCAAGCCTCCCACACTCTACAGATATGGCGACAGGTTGCCTAGCAGTTAAAAGCATTGGGCCAGTAACCGAAAGGTCGCTGGTGTAACGAGTGCGCTGAGAGTCAGGAAGCAAGTACAAATCAAATCAAATCAAAGTTTATTTGTCACGTGCGCTGAATACAACAGGTGTAGACCTTACAGTGAAATGCTTACTTACAGGCTCTAACCAATAGTGTGGAAAAAGGTATGTGTGTGTGTGTGTGTGTGTGTGGGTGAGTAAAGAAATAAAACAACAGTAAAAGGACATTTGAAAATAACAGTGCAAGGCTATATCAGACGCTGGTTAGTCAGGCTTATTGAGGTAGTATGTACATGTAGGTATAGTTAAAGTGACTATGCATATATGATGAACAGAGTGTAGCAGTAGCGTAAAAAGAGGGGTTGGCGGGGGGGGGGGGGCACACAATGTAAATAGTCTGGGTAACCATTTGGTTGCCTGTTCAGGAGTCTTATGGCTTGGGGGTAAAAACTGGGAGTGAGTATTTTAATAAATAAATAATAAATAAAAGACACAATGAACACGAAACACAAATGCACCGACATGAAACAGAGTCAATAACACCTGAGGAAAGAACCAAGGTGAGTAACATATATAGGGAAGAAAATCAAGGAGGTGATGGAATCCAGGTGAGATGAGGCGCAGGTGTGCGAGACGATGGTGACAGGTGTGCGAGATAATCAGCAGCCTGATGACCTAGAGGCCGGAAAGGAAGTATAGCTGACAGCTGGTTTGAATCGCTGAGTCGACTAGGTGTAAAATCTGTCCTTGATAAAGGCACTTAACCCTAACTCACTTAACCCTAAGTCATTCTGAATAATGACAAAACTATATTCTGAACAAAAATATAAAAGCAACGTGTTGATGTCATGAGCTGAAGTAAAAGATCTCAGAAATGTTCCAGATGCACAAAAAGCTTATTTCTCTCTAATTTTGTGCACAAATTTGCTTACATCCCTGTTAGTGAGCATTTCTCCTTTACCAAGATAATCCATCCACCTGACAGGTGTGGCATATCAAGGAGCTGATTAAACTGCATGATCATTACACAAGTGCATCTTGTGCTGGGTACAATAAAAGGCACTCAACACAATGCCACAGTTGTCTCAAGTTTTTGAGGGAGCATGCAGTTGTCCTGCTGATTGCAGGACTGTCCACCAGAGAATGTTGCCTTAGAATGCAATGTTAATTTCTCTACCATAAACTGCCTCCAACATTGTTTTAGAGAATCTGGCAGTACATCCAACTGGACTCACAACCACAAACCACGTGTGGGCGAATGGTTTGCCAATGTCAACTTTTTGAACAGAGTGCCCCATGGTGGTAGTGGGTTTATGGTCAGGGCATGCATAAGCTATTGATAACAAACACAATTGCATTTTATTGATAGCAATTTAAATGCCAAAGATACTGTGATGAGATCCTGAGACCCATTGTCATGCCATTCATCTGCCGCCATCACCTCATGTTTTAGCATGATAATACACGGACCCATGTTGCAATCTGTACACATTTCCTGGAATCTGACCCAGTTGTTCCATGGCCTGCAAACTCACCAGACATGTCACCCATTGAGCATGTTTGGGATGCTCTGGATCAACGTGTACGACAGCGTTTTTCAGTTCCCGGCAATATCCAGCAACTTCACACAGCCATTGAAGAGGAGTGGGACAACATTCCACAGGCCACAATCAACAACCTGATCAACTCTATGCCGAAGGAGATGTGTCGCCTGCATGAGGCAAATGATGGTCACACCAGATACTGACTGGTTATCTGATCCACGCACCTACCTTTTTTTAAAGGTATCTTTGACCAACAGATGCATATCTGTATTCCCAGTCATGTGAAATCCGTAGATTAGGGCCTATGGAATTTATTTCAATTGACTGATTTCCTTATATGAATCTTCAAAATTGTTGCATGTTGCGTTTATATTTTTTTTCAGTTTTCATGGATTCCCTATTGACTACAGTGGATTTATATATATATTCAAGAATAAACCACGCAATCTGTCAACACCATTCCCTCTTGTCCCGTTGTCTCCAAAGACCCCAAATATATTCTTAATCCTGGGCAATATTTTCCAGACATGTCAGAGGTACCATGAAGGCCAGAGACAGCTCCGCAGACATCTCTTTCTTGGCACTGCCAATCCTCTGGATGTCCCTTTTTTGCCCTCTCTTCCTCCCACACCAGCCTCCAAGGCTTCGTTAGAGAGCCATGGGAGAATAAGAGCGCTGATCCGTGAGGGGAGAACCGGGGTTCTCTGACACAGTCCCACTAGCACTCATAGCGGGGCTGAAAACAGCTTTCTGGAGCCCACTGAGAACAATGGGAAGTTGGACGAAAGGAGGGCAGCATTTTGCCATTTGGGTGCATTGGGTGCATGTGGTTTGTTGGCTGTTTCAGCAGCCGTGCAACACGTGCTCTGCTTCTGTTTTACAGCATTTCGGTTATTAGTGACAATAATGTTGAAGGTTCATCTCCTTCCTTTAACCTGTTAAAGCTGGGGGCGCTGTTGTCACTATTTATGGTAATCGTGTAATTTTTGAAACGGCTTCCTACAAAATTCTTGATCGTACAATATGCATATTATTATTATTATTGGATAGAAAACAGTCTATAGTTTCTATAGGAGTTGAAATTTTGTCTCTAAGTGGAACAGAACCCATTCTACAGCAATTTCCCTGACATGGAGTCAGATTTCAGAAATTTTGGCCACTGTTCTGGAGTCAGTTTTAAAGCCAATGTTATTCCTATGAGTATACGGACACTGCTTACGTCTTCCCCTGGATGCCTTTACGTGATGACGATTTGAATGGGGTTGATTGCGCAATCACAGGCACTATAAATTAAAAAACCCTGTAGCTAGTAACTCTTTTGCAGCTGCGTCATGCGCGTGGAGGACACCGACCCGCACCTGTTCCAAGCATTAGTGTTGGGAGTAATCTTTCTCCGGTCATGTTTCTACTCGTTATAGGAGTTAAAAACATCATAAGGTAGTTAATTTAAAGCGTTTTATAGCAATTTATATCCGTTTAGTGCGATTTTGGGACATTTATTTCTGAAACGCTGTGAATCGCTGGGCACGCTTCCAGTTCATCCCGAACGCAGTTGGCATTTCCACATGGCAAGAGGACAGCTTTCCACCAAAAGACGATTAGACCCAAGAAAGGATCCTTTGCCCAAGATACTGATGGAAGAACAGCTCAAAGTAGGAAATTTTTATTATGATAAATCGTGTTTCTGTCGAAAAATGTTAGTGGCTTAGGACGCCATGTTTTTTGACGTAGCTTCGCTTGGCGCAAACTGTATTGAAAAGTAAGGATAATTTAAAAAATGTAAATCCGCGATTGTATTAAGAATTAAATTGTCTATCAATCGCTGTCCACCCTATATTTTTTAGTCACGTTTATGAGTATTTATGTATACGAGTAGATCACTGTCTAATATGGCGCACGGACATTTTCTCACCAGCTGGGCTACATTTCTCATTGTCTAACCATGATTTTGGTGGCTAAATATGCACATTTTCGAACAAACTGTATATGTATGTTGTAATGTGATGTTACAGGGGTGTCATCTGAAGAATTCTGAGAAGGTTAGTGAAAAAAATAATATATTTTGGCGATGTTTACGTTATCGCTCTCTTTGGCTAGAATCAATGCTGGGGTAATGTTTGCACATGTGCTATGCTAATATAACGATTTATTGTGTTTTCGCTGTAAGACACTTAGAAAATCTGAAATATTGTCTGTATTCACAGGATCTGTGTCTTTCGATTAGTGTATGCTGTGTATTTTTACGAAATGTTTGATGATTAGTAGTTAGGTAAACACGTTGCTCATTGTAATTATTCTAGTCCATTTGTGACGGTGGGTGCAATTGTAAACTATGCCAGCTACCTGAAAAATGCACATTTTTCTAACAAAACCTATCCCATACCATAAATATGTTATCAGACTGTCATCTGATGAGTTTTTTTCTTGGTTAGGGGCTATAAATATCTTAGTTTAGCCGAATTGGTGATAGCTACTGGTGTTGGTGGACAAATAAAAGATGGTGGATTATGCTAATGTGTTTTTAGGTAATAGATTTACATCTTTACATATTGTATCTTCCCTGTAAAACATTTTAAAAATCGGACATGTTGGCTGGATTCACAAGATCTGTGTCTTTCATTAGCTGTATTGGACTTTAATGTGTGAAAGTTAAATATTTAAAAAATATATTTTTTTTGAATTTCGCGCTCTGCCTTTTCAGTGGAATGTGGGGGGGGTGTGCCGCTAGCGGCACCCTCATCCTAGACAGGTTAATGCATTTTGAACATGTGTCAATCAAAAAGCTACTTTGTGCATTACGTGCCAGTTTTTCACCAGGATGTGAATGAAGACCTGTCCATGGATTTCAATTATTGTCTTGAGGTTGGGCTGTTGGAGGACAAATCATTTTGTTCACTTAGAGGCTTTATACATTCTGTCTTGCAAGAGAAAAAGACTCTTGAAATTTCATGAAAGAAAAAAGTGGGAACCTATCATGTAAGTAGGTAAGTAGGAAGTAGGTAGAGCAAACAAAATAACAGTGTGCTGAGAACTTCTATTTTCGTTCTACCAATTTTCATCCCACGCATCGTTCTGTCTTTGGAGATCTGAGTCACTGAAACAGAATTCAGAGTTAAACAAAAAATGCTGGCAATTATTTAACAGTAAAATGATTTGCTGGTACTTCTGATGTTTTGAAGGGCAGGGAGTTATCTACTGTAGTCTGAGTCTGCAGTTATGTTTTGAAGGGCAGGGAGTTATCTACTGTAGTCTGAGTCTGCACTTATGTTTTGAAGGGCAGGGAGTTATCTACTGTAGTCTGAGTCTGCACTTATGTTTTGTGTAATGCATGTTACCGTCACATTTGGAAGCTAAGTGCAGGTGACAGTGGCCCAAGGAACCTTGTCCTGCTTTATCCAACCATCGGTGTGGCAGACCAGGCTATATTCAGGTCATTCTGCAGGAAGACAAGTTGGCATCAGCAGCATTAGACCGACACAAAAGCATTCTCTCTCCGGCAATATACTGTAGAACTGGACTTAAAAGAGGAGTGCTGTGTGATGTTTTTTTGTTCTCTCTATGCAGACTTTTAAATGAAAAGGTGTAAAAACATACATTTGTGGACTGGTGTGAGAGCATTAGGAAGTGTTGCAAAGGGTCATTTGTGGACTGGTGTGAGAGCATTACGAAGTGTTGCAAAAGGTAATTTGTGGACTGGTGTGAGAGCATTACGAAGTGTTGCAAAGGGTCATTTGTGGACTGGTGTGAGAGCATTACTAAGTGTTGCAAAGGGTCATTTGTGGACTGGTGTGAGAGCATTACGAAGCGTTGCAAAGGGTCATTTGTGGACTGGTGTGAGAGCATTACGAAGTGTTGCGAAGGGTCATTTGAAATTCCAGACATCAATTGCAGCTAGTCGTGACCAATCCTGCAGCAGTATCCTAGCTGTACAGAGTTATAATTAATAAGATAAGTTAAAGATGTGAGGTTATGGGAACCATTTAGTTACTCATAGGTTTAATTGTCATGGTATGTTATGATGATTACACACCTTATGTCCCTAGAGAGTTGCAAGAGGGACAGTGTTCAGATGTGGTTAATTTCTTGAGGTGGTGGATTGGTACATCCATTTAGCTTAACCTCTAACGAGTCACAAACCCGGATCCGGGAACCCCCATCAAAAAATCTGACTAGCATAGCCTAGCCTAAAGCCACAGGGATATCATATAATAAAATGTTCATGAAATCACAAGTCCAAGACACCAAATGAAAGATACACATCTTGTGAATCCAGCCATCATTTCTGATTTTTAAAATGTTTTACAGGGAAGACACAATATGTAAATCTATTAGCTAACCACGTTAGCAAAAGACACCACTATTTTTACTCCACCATTTTTTTACTGCATCAGTAGCTACCACAAATTCGACCAAATAAAGATATAAATAGCCACTAACCAAGAAACACTTTCATCAGATGACAGTCTGATAACATATGCTATACAATAAATATGTTTTGTTAGAAAAATGTGCATATTTCAGGTATAAATCATAGTTTACCATTGCAGCCACCATCACAACTCTCACCAAAGCAACTAGAATAACTACAGCGACCATCGTGTATTAGCTAATTACTCATCATAAAACATTTCTTAAAACTACACAGCGCACAGCAAATGAAAGACACAGATCTTGTGAATCCAGCCAATATTTCAGATTTTCGAAGTGTTTTACAGCAAAAACACAATATAGCGTTATATTAGCTTACCACAATAGCAAACATCACAACAGCATTGATTCAAGCCAAAAATAGCGATAACGCAAGCCAAAATATATTAATTTTTTCACTAACCTTCTCAGAATTCTTCAGATGACAGTCCTATAACATCATATTACACAATGCATATAGAGTTTGTTCGAAAATGTGCATATTTAGCGGCACAAATCGTGGTTATACAACGAGAAAAGTTGCCAAGCTGCCCAGAAAATGTCGGGAGAAATCTTTGGAGAGGCACTTATTCTAATCAATAAATAATCATAAACTTGACAAAAAAATACAGGTTGGACAGCAAATGAAAGACAAATTAGTTCTTAATGCAATCGCTGTGTTACATTTTTTAAATGAACGTTACTTCAACATACAGCGTGCGTTAAAGCGAGGCTGCACTGAAATTAATGGCGGCTTATGCATTTGACATTTTTCAACAGAACAACGAATTATCAGCATAAATAGATCTTACTTTTTGATGAACTCCCATCAGAATCTTGGGAAAGGTGTCCTTTGTCCAAAAGAATCGTTGCTCGGTTGTAGAACGTCCTCTTCAACGTTGCAATTAGCAGTAAACATTAGCATTTGAGACAGAGATACCAAACTCCCTAGAATGCCACGAAAATAAATACCCGAAAATCTCAATATACTGACATAAACTGATATAATTCGGTTTAAAATAGCAACATTATGATCTCTTTAAAGCCTATTTCCTATAAAAACACAGACGGAAATTTCTAAGAGCTATAACCGAAGGTTCTAGTACAATATGCCAAGGTCCTCAGTGCGTCAGAGCGAAGAGGGAAAAGACCAGACACTTCCTTGTCAAGCGATTTATAACCTTTCAGATCTACGTAGAGACTCCATTTCAAGTCTCCCTATTCACTAACATCCAGGTGAAGGCGTATGCAGTGCATCTCAACCAATAGAAGACAGGCAGATTTATAAATAGATCTCAGAGCAGCTTGCAAAATTTTGCATTCTCACATCCACATAGGAAAATTGCTCTAAGTCCAGTTCTGTTTCACTCACAGATATAATTCAAACGGTTTTAGAAACTAGAGAGTGTTTTCTATCCAATAGTAATAATAATATGCATATTGTACGAGCAAGAATTGAGTACGAGGCAGTTTAATTTGGGAACGTAATTATTACAAAGTGCCAACAGCACCCCCTATTGACAAGAATTAACTAAAAGTCTCAACGGCCACCCACAGGATGAGAATACTACGTGGACTGTTTAAATTCTTTAGACTTGTCACAATCGTTATAAGACGAATGAGTGGACCAAGGCGCAGCGTGGAAAAAAGACATCTTTTAATGAAGAAAAACAAACACTTACTAAACGAACAAAATAACGTGAAGCTAAAACAAACTAAGTGCACACATGCAACATAGACATAGACAATTACCCACCAAAGCCTACTGTCTATGACTACCTTAAATATGGCTCCCAATCAGAGACAATGAATGACAGCTGTCTCTGATTGAGAACCATTCAGGCAACCATAGACTTGCCTAGACAACTATACTAAACCCAACCCCATACACTCAACAAAACCCCCTATACAATACAACCACCCAAGACGAGACAAAACATACAAAACATCCCCCCTGTCACACCCTGACCTAACTAAACTAATAAAGAAAATCAATATAACAAAGGCCAGGGTGTGACAAGACTTCCATTTGGATTGTATTCAGATCCCAAAAATGTAAATACCAGTACGTACCAGGCCAATTTAAGTTTTATAAAGTACTGTATTATATTGATTACTGTGACGAGTAAATGCTTTAAATCTACTTATAGTCTTTGGCACAATCCAATACTGAGGAAGTGCAGTGTAACAAGTATAACTCATAAAACTGACAATTATACATATGGAGGCAATTTACAAATTCACCTTGTTAATCAGAACAGTCCTCTGCAGGTATACTCAGTGCTTCATTTGATTCCCTATCCTTCCACTATGGTGCACTGGAGACTTAGACAAGTCCCTTTTTACACTAGGTATAAAGAAGAGTTCTGATTGAGAGATGCCCAAGTTGTTGAATCCCCCACAACACCTCTAGTTACAATAAAACATAAGGTGAAACAATAGCTTCCTGCACTGTCCAGCCAATCAGTAACATGCATTGGTCAATTGAGTGCTCGTGCATCCTTGTGCAAACCAGCAGTACACAGCTCCAGTCCTCAATGACCACGATCCTACTGGTTTCAGTTATTGCCTTTTAACTAGGGACTGACCTCTACGTTCATGCTCTGTCCATCCAATCAGTAACATTCATTGATCAATTGAGTGCAGAGAATTCAACTGAATCCAGCAGGACTGTGGAACTTGAAACTGAAACCAGCAGGACTGCGGAACTCGAACATGAAACCAGCAGAACTGTGGAACTTGAAACCAGCAGGACTGTGGAACCTGAAACCAGTAGGACTGTGGAACCTGAACCTGAAACCAGAAGGACTGTGGAACCTGAACCCAGCAAGACTGTAAAACCTGAACCTGAAACCAGCAGGACTGTGGAACTTGAAACCAGCAGGACCGTGGAACCTGAAACCAGAAAGACTGTGGAACCTGAACCTGAAACCAGAAGGAATATGGAATCTGTAACCAGTAGGACTGTGGAACTTGAGACCTTGAAGGACTGTGGAACCTGAAACCAGCAGGACTGTGGAACTTGAAAGCAGAAGGACTGTAGAACCTGAAACCAGCAGGACAGTGGAACATGAACCTGAAACCAGCAGGACTGTGGAACTGGAAGGGCCTGTGTTGTGTGATCATGGTTTAATGGCAGTAACTCAGGGTCTTCAACAACTCTCCCAACTCTCACACTAGCATTGTCATTGTTTTTCTGCTGTTCCGTTTCACATAGGATAGAAAGGATGTTTTCACATAGGATAGGATGTTTTCACATAGGATAGGAGGTTTTCACATAGGATAGGAGGTTTCACATAGGATAGGAGGTTTTCACATAGGATAGGATGTTTTCACATAGGATAGGAGGTTTTCACATAGGATAGGATGTTTTCACATCGGATACTAGGTTTTCACATAGGACAGGAGGTTTTCACATCGGATAGGAGGTTTTCACATAGGATAGGAGGTTTTCACATCGGATACTAGGTTTTCACATAGGATAGGAGGTTTTCACATCGGATAGGAGGTTTCACATAGGATAGGAGGTTTCACATAGGATAGGAGATTTCACATAGGATAGGAGGTTTTCACATAGGATAGGAGGTTTCACATAGGATAGGAGTTTTCACATAGGATAGGAGGTTTCACATCGGATACTAGGTTTTCACATCGGATACTAGGTTTTCACATAGGATAGGAGTTTTCACATAGGATAGGAGTTTTCACATAGGATAGGAGGTTTCCACATAGGATAGGATGTTTTCACATAGGATAGGATGTTTTCACATTGGATACTAGGTTTTCACATCGGATACTAGGTTTTCACATAGGATAGGAGTTTTCACATAGGATAGGAGTTTTCACATAGGATAGGAGGTTTCCACATAGGATAGGATGTTTTCACATAGGATAGGATGTTTTCACATCGGATACTAGGTTTTCACATAGGATAGGAGTTTTCACATAGGACAGGAGGTTTCACATCGGATACTAGGTTTTCACATCGGATACTAGGTTTTCACATAGGATAGGAGTTTTCACATAGGATAGGAGTTTTCACATCGGATACTAGGTTTTCACATCGGATACTAGGTTTTCACATAGGATAGGAGTTTTCACATAGGATAGGAGTTTTCACATAGGATAGGAGGTTTCCACATAGGATAGGAGGTTTTCACATAGGATAGGAGTTTTCATCAGCCAATTTCTTGATCTACAATTCCTATTTTGCCATTTGGCCTGAACCCTTTTACTGCCTACACGGAGCCCTGCCAATCCAACACGACTGGTCTGCCGACGTAACCATCCTAGGGTCTACAACAGACTTCTTCAGTCACGACGTCCCCCCTAAGGCCCTTCGGCGAGCCTGCTGGCCCTGGCTCGCTAGCTGTCTGAACGCATGCCTCTCCCTAATGTCAATATTTCTTGTTCAATGCTGTTTTGGTTAGTGATTATTGTCTTATTTCACTGTAGAGACTCCAGCCCTGCTAAATATGCCTTAGCTTGCCCTTTTCTTTTACCTCCCACACATGCGGTGACTTCACCTGGTCTAAATGATGTCTCTAGGGACAAAACCTCTCTCATCGTCACTCAATGCCTAGGTTTACCTCCACTGCATTCAGATCCTACCATACTCTTGTCTGTACATTATACCTTGAATCTATTCTTCCGCGCCCAGAAAGCTGTTCCTCTTACTCTCTGTTCCGAATGCACTAGACGAGCAGTTCCTATAGCCTTTAGCCTTTAGCCGTACCCTTATCCCCCTCCTCCTCTGTGTCTCTGGTGATGTAGAGGTTAATCCAGGCCCTGCAGCGCCTAGCTCCACTCCCATTCCCCAGGCGCTCTCATTTGTTGACTTCTATAACCGTAAAAGCCTTGGTTTCATGCATGTTAACATTAGAAGCCTCCTCCCTAAGTTTGTTTTACTCACTGCTTCAGCACACTCTGCCAACTCGGATTTCCTACCTGTGTCTGTATCCTGGCTTAGGAAGGCCGCCAAAAATCCTGAAATTCCCAACCCTAACTATAACATTTTCCGACAAGATAGAACTGCCAAAGGGGGAGGAGTTGCAATCTACAATTCAAGCTTCTACTTCTAAAAATCCACCTTTCCAGAAACAAGTATAAAGACCACCTTCTGCCCCAAGCTGTGCCCTGGACACCATATGTGAATAGATTGCCCCACATCTATCTTCAGAGCTTGTACTGTTAGGTGACCTAAACTGGGACATGCCTTTCCACCCCGGCCGTCCTACAATCTAAGCTTGATGCCCTCAATCTGACACAAAATATTCACGAACCTACCAGGTACCACCCCAAATCCGTAAACATGCACTCCTGACCAACATGCACTCTAAATACACGTCTGCTGTCTTCAACCAGGATCTCAGCGATCAATGCCTCATTGTCTGCGTCCGTAATGAGTCTGTGGTCAAACGACCACCTCTCATCACTGCCAAACGCTCCCTAAAACACTTCAGCGAGCAGGCCTTTCTAATCGACCTCGCCTGGGTTTCCTGGAAGGATATTGACCTCATTCCGTCAGTTGACCTCATTCAGTCAGCACATTAAAAATGCCTTCCTCACCATCTTAAATAAGCATGTCCCATTCAAAAAATGCAGAACCAGGAACAGATATAGCCCTTGGTTCACTCCAGACCTGACTGCCCTTGACCAGCACAAAAACATCCTGTGGCGTTCTGCATTAGCATTGAATAGCCCTCGTGATATGCAGATTTTCAGGGAAGTTAGGAACCAATATACACAGGAAATTAGGGAAGCAAAGGCTAGCTTTTTCAAACAGAAATTTGCATCCTGTAGCACAAACTACAAAAAGTTTTGGGACACTATAAAGTCCATGGAGAATAAGAGCACCTCCTCCCAGCTGCCCACTGCACTGAGGCTAGGAAACACTGTCACCATCGATAAATCCACGATAATTGAGAATTTCAAAAATCATTTTTCTACGGCTGGCCATGCTTTCCACCTGGCTACCCCTACACCGGTCAACAGCCCTGCACCCGCCACAGCAACTTGCCCAAACCACCCCGATTTCTCCTTCACCCAAATCCCAATAGCTGATCTTCTGAAAGAGTTCCAAAATCTGGACCCCTACAAATCAGCTGGGCTAGACAATCCTGACCCTCTCTTTCTAAAATTATCTGCCGCCATTGTTGCAACCCCTATTACTAGTCTGTTCTACCTCTCTTTCGTATCGTCTGAGATCCTCAAAGATTGGAAAGCTGCCACGGTCATCCCCTTCTTCAAAGGGGGAGACACTCTAGACCCAAACTGCTACAGACCTATATCTATCCTACCCTGCATTTCTAAGGTCTTTGAAAGCCAAGTTAACATACAGATCACTGACCATTTCGAATCCCGCCGTACCTTCTCCGCTATGCATTCAGGTTTCGAGCTGGTCATGGGTGCACCTCAGCCATGCTCAAGGTCCTAAACGATATCATAACCACCATTGATAAAAGACAATACTTTGCAACCGTATTCATCGACCAGGCCAAGGCTTTCGACTCTGTCAATTCTTATTGGCAGACTCAACAGCCTTGTTTTTTCAAATGACTGCCTCGCTTGGTTCACCAACTACTTCTCAGACAGAGTTCAGTTTGTCAAATCGGAGGGCCTGTTGTCCGGACCTCTGGCAGTCTCTATGGGGGTGCCACAGGGTTCAATTCTCTGGCCGACTCTTTTCTCTGTATACATCAATGATGTCGCTTTTACTGCTGGTGATTCTCTGATTCACCTCTACGCAGATGACACCATTCTGTATACTTCTGGCCCTTCTTTGTTAGTTCTGTGTTACTAACATCCAGACAAGCTTCAATGCGACACAACTCTCCTTCCGTTGCCTCCAACTGCTCTTAAATGCAACTAAAACTAAATGCATGCTCTTCAACCGATCGCTAACCGCAACTGCCCGCATGTCCAGCATCACTACTCTGGACAGTTACAACTTAGAATATGTGGACAAGTACAAATACCAAGGTGTCTGGTTAGACTTTAAACTCTCCTTCCAGACTCACAATAAGCATTTCCAATCCAAAATCACAAAATAGCCCCCAACACTCTACTCAGCAATTTGGAGGCAGTCTATCACAGTGCCTTCTGTTTTTTTCACCAAAGCCCTATATACTACCCACCACTGCGACCTGTATGCTCTCGTTGGCTGGCCCTCGCTTCATACTCGTCGCCAAACCCACTGGCTCCAGGTCATCTATAAGGCTTTACTAGGTAAAGCCCTGCCTTATCTCAGCTCACTGGTCACCATAGCAGCACCCACCCGTTGCATGCGCTCCAGCAGGTATGTTTCACTGGTCACCCCCAAAGCCAATTCCTCCTTTGGCCGCCTTTCCTTCCAGTTCTCTGCTGCCAATGACTTGAACAAATTGCAAAAATCACTGAAGCTGGAGACTCATATGTCCCTCACTAACTTTAAGCATCAGCTGTCAGAGCAGCTCACAGATCACTGCACCTGTACATAGCCCATCTGTAAACAGCCCATCCAACTACCTCATCCCCATATTGTTATTTATTTTGCTCCTTTGCACCCCAGTATCTCTACTTGCACATTCATCTTCTGCTCAGCTATCACTCCGGTGTTTAATTGCTAAATTGTAATTACTTCGCCAATACAGCCTATTTATTACCTCCGCAATCTTACCTAATTTGCACACACTGCATATAGATTTTTGTTCCCTATTGTGTTATTGACTGTACGTTTGTTTATTCCATGTGTATCTCTGTGTAGTTGTTTGTGTCGAACTGCTTTGCTTTATCTTGGCCAGGTCGCAGTTGTAAATGACAACTTGTTTTCAACTGGCCTACCTGGTTAAATAAAGGTGAAATATATGTATTTTTTTAATTGTTGGCATCACTTATTTTTATTAAAGCATATTTGTCAGCCTCTTGGCCTTTGTCAGAGCTTTGTTGTGCTTTGTTGAGCTTTGTTGTGTGCACCCACAAATAGACATTGCTACACCCACATCATTCCAGTGCGTCGGAAAGGATTGGAATCAAAAGAAGCACTTTTCTTTCAAGTTATCGCCATGCAACTGCTCAGATGTGCAGGTACCTTGTTTTTAACTCTGTTATTAAAAGACCAAACAGTTGTCCAAATGTTTCTTGCTTAAGTGATGTCATCAAGAGTAATTGCATTGAGCATGATCTGGAGTCAAGATCACCTTCACTGAAACTGTTGAATTTATCTATTAAACAAACACATACACCTACCTTTTGTAAAAAATGTGACTTGTTGTGCAGTCATTGTACAAATATTTCAATATCTAATATCTGTAGCAATCTGAAGTGATCATAACAAAAGGACATTATGTGACTTTCCGATCAAAATGAGACAATTCAAAAAGTGTATAATATTTTGTCTGTTGAAATAGACAATATCAAAAAGTGATTTGCTAGTAAAGTATGATTGTCTGATATACATTCAGATAAAAATCAGAGAGAAAAATTGATTTTACACAAATATATATTTTCACATCCAAAGAATAAAACATATACAAATGACTTTCATACAGTAGAGTGGAGGCAGGGTGTGTAGACTTCCAAAGACATATATATATATATATATATATACAGTACAGTTGTAACATACAATACAGACATTGTCCTTGAAAATACTTTGTAGCAAGTGCTACTTGAAATATCAAAGTCGTCCAATATGAAAACGGCTTTGAATATAGTTTTAAAATCAGATTAAGTCCTTTAAGTGAGAAACTGTCCTGCAGTCCGTGTCACATTCTGACAAATGTTACGAAACAGGATGCATTTAATTCACTTGCCATAAGTACAGCTAGCTAATATGCAGATGTATCTGAGAGTTGGTACCGACATGTGTTCTGGTCCTATACACACGCTTGTGCAGTGTCATGGTGTTTATTTAGTTACCAATGGTCACTGTATGATTATGATTGAATAACGTTCCAGTGGTAGATGCCTGTTCCTCTTCCTACAAAAAACTGGCAAAAACAACTCCAAAGGAAATTACAGATGCAATTCAGGCATCATTCACCCTCCATCGGAGGGCACAGGCAACATGGAGGTGTGGCTTTGTTTGTACCCTTGTGCAAAGCTAACAGAAAGGGAACAAAGACCATTAATTTAAATGTCCGACCGATGTGTAAGGTCCATACGCTAATAATCGTGCTTCCTCTAACATCAACAAAAGCATCAAAATGGTACAAACAAAAAAGCGATTCCCCTGACAACCTTCCACACACTGCTACATAAGACAGCTGCTTCCTATTTCATTGCCTCGCATACACCCATAAATACTGTGTTAATATACACTGCACATTCACAAAACAGTCACAGCACCCAACCCCTGCAAGATTTACAACATATTTACATCATCTGATTGTCAGTCGGTTCTAGCATTTGGATGAAAACATTATTTTAATAAAGTTGTGAAATCCAAATGAATGATCCAAGGAGGAAATGATGTGTAATATATGAACATAGTGAATAAAGTGTATAAGGGGGAATGTAAGGTTGATCCTATGTATAACTATTCCATAGATTAAAAACAGTGCCAGAACCAAATTTCCCCATTGAAGTAATATTCAGTTGTACAGGACAGATATTGGCATAAATTATAATAATTGATAATGGTAAAACTTGTAACTTTTCACAAGTTATTAAGCAACAAAAAGTGACTGTACTGTATCTTTGTGTCAGGGTTTCCGTTAGCTGGTAATAGCTGGCTTTTGGCCGCTAAAAAAAAATACAAAAGCCAATAAATAAAATTGGCACCGGCCACTTGTCTGGGAGAAGAATAAAACACACATTTCAAAATAATGCTTTTTAGCCTATACATTAATGGAAATACCAATTGATGTAAATACATTTCACCCGTCTTGCTTATAAGTCTATGCGCTAATTTGCCTAATTTAGTGGAATTAAATTGGCATGTGTGTATATTCGCAATGCATCTTATTTATCACACACAGCATAGACCTTTGAGTGGAAAATCTGTTAGACCGCGCTTTTATAAACCCAGTAATTGCGCAACAATTCTAAATGCAATCGTGCAATAAAAATAGATTTTGGGCCACAGTTTAAACGAACTACTATTTATTTTTCTCAACTGGTAATTGTAGCACGCTTCCCATTCGCCATTCAAATACATAGGGAACGGAAGGCGGGCGTTGTCATCATAATGTCCTGTGGAGCTCAGTTGGTAGAGCATGGTGCTTGCAATGCCAGAGTTGTGGGTTTGATTCCCACAGGTGACCAATACAGAAGTGTTTGCACTCACTACTGTAAGGTGCTCTGGATAGATGTCCTATTCTATTTGTCTCCCCTTCTCATAAGCCTATTCTATTGGACAGCGTCATTTTTATTGATCTGTTTGTAAGTGTCAGCAGAGAAGCCTACCCTGTAATTTGTCATATTAAAAAAAGATTCTGCTCATGTCTCCAGTCAAATAAAGTGTAGTAGAATTACATTATGTGTTTTTCCCAGAAAGAATAAACGTATATAGCCCAGGCTACTATTCAATACACACTCCGCCATTCATTGAAATGTATTTTTTGAGGACAGTGATTGAGTTATCTTAAATTATGACTTCCATTACGACTATTTTACATAAGTCTACAAATGCAATGATGCACGGAATGCATATGCTAGCTCGTGATTTTTCTGTTCGTTACTCGTCTTGTTGTCTGAGGAAAAGTAAATGTGGACAGTTATCCTAACATCTTCAAAGTGCGCAGTAAGGACAAAAGTCATTGCATCCTCAACTTGCATGTTCTGTTCAGATTAATTACAATAATCTAAATGTGATTTCTGTAATTCTGAGCACAGTGGGTGGACACCCTAATCAGGTTATGGGTGCATATGGGTCCAGTAAATGTCTCAAAGATCCATTAAATTAAAATATGCCTGTCAAATTTCCAGCGACACATTTTCATAATGGAAACCCTGCTTGTGTATAGTTGCTGCAAGTGTAACCTTGTCCTCAACTTTAGCTCAGATTCAGCTAGACTAAAGGAACACAGAACATAGCCTCAGAGTTCATAGTGGTATAGTTGTAATGTGTAAAAAATAACCAACAAGAGCATTCTTGGTTTGGCACAAAGCAAGTCACAAATAAAAAAAAATGGCAAACATCCAAGCTTTATCTAAACTAATAATATCATAATTTGGATTGTCAAACCCTCTTTTGACTTGAACAGTCATGTTGAAAGGACTGCCTAATATTTAAATGCTTTAAGACAAATAATCAGAATATATACATTTGGCTTCCTCTGAAAAGTGGAACAGTATCTCAGAACATGGATACATGAAAAATAGTGATTCTCACAAGGCAGATAAAACGATTAAGTGCCCATTTAAACATGTTAATCGAAGGTAGTTTTTTTTCAGTGTGTATAATGCTTCTATTGTTTATCCCTTCTTTTTGAGGGGGGTGCTTATGCAGCAAATATCGGGAGGACAGTTCAGTTCTCCAACCTCGCTGTGTGACAGTAACCCAGTAACCATAGTAACAAACTGCAGTCCCCCCTTCCCTCAACTCCATTCCTAAACATGCTGCAGCCCCCCACCACTTCCCCCACCCCTCCCCTCATTCCCAAACACGCTGCAGCCCCCCCTTCACCCACCTCTCCCCTACATTCCCAAAGATGCTGCGCCCCCCCCTTCTTCCCCCAACCCTCCATTTCCAAACAAGATGCAGCCCCTCTCCATTTCCAAACATGCTGCATCCCCCCCAACCTCCATTCTCAAACACGCTGCACCCTCCCACCCCCCTTCCCCTCCCCTCCATTCCCAAATACGCAGCAGAGTTAGCCTTTCTTCAGGCAAACGGGTTCTCCGATTTTAAGATGGAGGTCTCAACGTCAAGGCAGCCCCCCTTGCCATTCAAATGTTCTGTGTTGCTGTCGATGCTGTAGCAGCCCTGGACATCGGTGATGGACGAGGCTGTGTATGAGGCGGACCGCATGGCATCCGAGTGGGTCAAGGTGCTCCCGAACTGCATACGGTACTGGTTCCAATGTCTCCTCAGAACCCCTTGCACCTGCCAAGACACAATGTGGACCATAGGATTCAGTACACAGAAAATACATGAATAAAGTTAGCAATGAATTACTTTCATGAATGACTAAGACTGAATTAACCTTAATTGCAAGACCCTCCATGTATCTTCATACAGTATTTGCCTCGCCATCTTCCAGTCATTTACAAGGACCATATTGACCCTTGTCCTCGCCATGCGTTTTGTGAAGCATGGCTATCAAAGGAGGTAAAGAGTCAAGCAAACCAAATCCAAACCCAAATTACTACTTTGGTACAAAACCCTCTTCAGCACTGCTGATACCACTCTGTGGACTGTCCCTTGACTGTCTCTGGATGCCTGCCAATGCTTTCATGATCTCTAGTCTGGGAGAATCCTCTCCAGAAACTCTAACACGCTCCCATGCAATGCTCTGGAAGGTCAACGTCCCAAGATACATCCCCAGGTCAACTCCCGGGGAGGGTATGCAAAGAGGAAGTGTCCTAACCTCGGCGTATACACACAGGGGGCTGAGGACAAGGAGGTACAGGGGAGGAGAGGGTTGCAAAATTCCTGAAACAGTCCCAAAACTCTCATCCAACCCAGAATAATTTATCTGGGATTTCAGAAAACCTGATGGACATGATAGTGCGTGAGAAACGTACCTCTCCGTTGAAGAAGCAGAAGATGGTGGCCACCAGCAGCCCCTGAAAAAAAAATGTGTTGCCCAGTCAGGTGATAAATGCATCATCACTTCCCGAGGAGAATGTCTCAAGTTCTCAAACAGCAAAAAACAGTTGAGGCATTGGGCAGAATGCTGATTTTGCCACTTTCATGCATTTTGGCAGCTTTTCGAGGAGCATGTAAAACAAGTGTGAGAGAGAGCGAAAGAGAGAGAGAGAGAGAGAGAGCGATAGAGAGAGAGACAGAGAGAGCAAGAGAGAGAGAGACAGAGAGAGACAGAGACAAAGACGTTGTGTTGTATGATTTATTGAGCTGATTCAGCCTGGCCCCAGAACGCTCCGACTGCACCTCCCCACCATGAGCTGCAGCATTCAACCCTCCCCTCCCAGACAGTGACTTATGTTTTCCTTCCTGCCAGTCTTCCACAGGCCATGGGATAAAGATGCCGGAGCTGAAAGGCGTCGACCTGGTCTTCATAAATACTCACAAGCCAATAATAGGGAACACAGTGAGAGACGGCGGCTTCAGATTAATGTGTTTGATGCGCTTATAACTCTGGACAAGAACATCTGCCAAGGGACTACGGACAACACACATATCCAATGCCATCAGAAAGTATTCACACCCCTGGACTTTTTCCACTTTTTGTTGTATTACATCCTGAATGAAAAGTGAAACGTATTAAGTCAATAGATATTCAACCCGTTTGTTATAGAAAGACAAAATAAGTTCAGGAGTAAAAATGTGCCTGCATGATTTTTGATTGACTATCTCATCTTTCAACTCCACACATACAATTATCTGAAAGTTCCATCAGTCGAGCAGTGAATTTCAAACACAGATTCAACCACAAAAACCATGGAGGTTTTCCAAAGCCTCGCAAAGAAGTGCACCTCTTGGTAGATAAGTCAAAATAAAAAAGCAGACATTGAATATCCCTTTGAGCATGGTGAAGTTATTAATTACACATTGGAGGGTGTATCGATACAACCAGTCACTGCAAAGATACAGGCGTCCTTCCTAACTCAGTTGCCGGAGAGGAGGAAAACAGCTCAGGGATTTCTCAATGAGGTCAATGATGACTTTAAAAAAGTTACAGAATTTAATGGCTGTGAGGAAACTGAGGATGGATCGACAACATTGTAGGTACTCCACAAGAGTGACAGAGTGAAAAGAAGGAAGCCTGTACATAATAAAACTATTACAAAACATGCATCCTGTTTGTAATAAGGCAGTAAACTAAAACTGAAAAAAATGTGGCAAAGGAATGAACTAACCAGAATACAAAGAGTTATGTTTGGGGCAAATTAATCACTTTTTCATTATGGTGTAGATGGGTAAAAAATATATATACACTATACGACCAAAAGTATGTGGACACCTGGTCGTCCAACATCTCATTCCAAAATCATGAGCATTAATATGCAGTTGGTCCCCCCTTTGCTGCTATAACAGCCTCTAGTCTTCTGGTATGGCTTTCCACTAGATGTTGGAACATTGCTGCGGGGACTTGCTTCCATTCAGTCACAAGAGCATTAATGAGGTCAGGCACTGATGTTGGATGATTAGGCCTGGCTCTCAGTCAGCGTTCCAATTCATCCTAAAGATGTTCGATGGGGTTGAGGTCAGGGCTCTGTGCAGGCCATTTAAGTTATTCCACACCGATCTCAACAAACCATTTCTGTATGGACCTTGCTTTGTTCATGGGAGCATTGTCACGCTGAAACAGGAAAGGGCCTTCCCCAAACTGTTGCCACAATGTTGGAAGCACAGAATCGTCTAGAATGTAATTGTATGCTGTAGCGTTAAAATTTCCCTTCACTGGAACTAAGGGGCCTAGACCGTACCATGAAAAACAGTCCCAGACCATTATTACTCCTCCACCAAACTTTACAGTTGGCACTATGCATTGGGGCAGGTTGCGTTCTCCTGGCATCCGCCAAACCCAGATTCGTCCGTTGGGCTGTCTGATGGTGAAACGTGATTGATCACTCCAGAGAACGCGTTTCCACTGCTCTGGAGTCCAATGGCGGCAAGCTTCACACAACTCCAGCCGACGCTTGGCATTGCACACGGTGATCTTAGGCTTGTTTGCGGCTGCTCAGCCATGAAAACTCATTTCATGAAGCTCCCAACGAACAGTTCTTGTGCTGACATTGTTTCCCGAGGCAGTTTGGAACTCGGTAGCGAGTGTTACAACCGAGGGCAGATGATTTTTACACGCTACGCGCTTAAGCACTTGGTGGTCCCGTTCTGTGAGCTTGTGTGGCCTACCACGTTACGGCTGAGCCGTTGTTGCTCCTAGATATTTCCATTTCACAATAACAGTACTTACAGTTGACCGGGGCAGCTCTAGCAGGGAAGATATTTGAAGAAATGACTTGTTGGAAAGGTGGCATCCTATGACGGTGCCACAATGAGTCACTGAGCTCTACAGTAAGGCCATTCTACTGCCAATGTTTGTCTATGGAGATTGCATGGTTGTGTGCTCGATTTTATACACCTGTCAGCAACGGGTGTGGCTGAAATAGCTGAATCCACTAATTTGAAGGGATATCCACATACCTGTGTATATATAGTGTATATATTTAATCACTTTTGAATTCAGGCTCTAACAACAACAAGTCAAGGGCTATAAATACTTTCTGAAGGCATTTTACATAGAAATTGATTCTAACATCGGTTGGAAAGATGTAAGATATATTACTGTAAACCTAGAAATGTATCATTTCACTGAGCTGGGGTAACTAGTAGAGAATAGATAGTCTTACCTGATAATGCATTAAGATGTGCATGATGTAGTCGTAGATCTCAGAGGAGACCCGTTCCTCTGGTTTGTAGGGCAACAGGACGTACTGGATGCCCAGGAGAGGCACAAGAATCAGGGTGGCGCGCACGGCCTTCATGTAGAGGCTGGACTCAGCCTGGTGGGTCACCTTCAACTTGGTGATCAGGACACGCACAATGTTCAACAGGAAGAACAGGTTCACCTTAAAAGAGAAGGAGAGAGAAAACTGACAAATTAGTCAGAATAATATTAGCAGTATAGAGGACATGCTTATCCAAAGGACCCGCAATCACCATACAGGAAAAATATAAAAAATACTGTTCAGGACTGTTAGCAACAGTGTGTTCACTTCTTGATGTTGGAAAATTGTGAATTATGGGTAATTCTTAAGTTTCTGAATCACTGATGTCGAGAGTGGATTCACAAAATCACCATTACAATTCTCGTATTGACCAAACAAGGAGAAAACATAAAATCAAATCAAATGTATTTTTTAAGCCATTTTTACATTAGCAGATGTGCTTTTACAGAAACCCAGCTTTGAACCCTAAACAGAAAGCAATGCAGATGTAGAAGCACTGTGACTAGGAAAAACTCCCTAGAAAGTCAGGAACCTAGGAAGAAACCTAGAGAGGAACCAGGCTCCGAGGGGTGGCCAGTCCTCTTTTGGCTGTGCTGGGTAGAGATAATAAGAGTACATGGAAATTATTAAGGCATGATCGTTCTTCAAGATGTTCATAGATGACCAGCAGGGTCAAATAATAATAACAGTGGTTGTAGAGGGTGCAACAGGTCAGCACCTCAGGAGTAAATGTTAGTTGGCTTTTCATAGCTGAGCATTCAGAGGTCGAGACAGCAGGTGCGGTAGAGAGAGAGAGAGAGGGGGGGGAGAGAGAGGGTCGAAAACAGCAGGTCCGGGGCAAGGAAGCACGTCGGGCGAACAGCTCAGTGTTCCATAGCTGAAGGCAGAACAGTTGAAACTGGAGTAGCAGCACGACAAGGTAGCACATTATGCAGAAGTCCTCAAAATATAGAAACATCAGCACATCTGATAAGACAATCCAGCTGTGTACCAGATTGGACCCTCAGATAATAATTTGCTGGTTTCCTTTGAAGGGTGACCAGTGACATGTTGTTCTGCCAAATGACTCATGGGCGGGTCAGTCCACAGAGGGACCAACCGTTGAGGCCAAACTGCAGGGAAAAAAGAACTACTGGATATAAGAGCAACGTCAACTCACCATCATTACGACCAGGAATACGACTTTCCCAAAGCAGATCCTGTGTTTTGCCAACCACCCAGGACAATGGATCGGATCCCAGCCGGTGAACCAAAACAACGTCGCCGTAAAAGGGGCAGACAAAGCGCTCTTCTGATCAAGCTCCGGAGACGGGCACATCGCGCACCACTCCCTAGCATACTACTCGCCAATGTCCAGTCTCTTGACAACAAGGTTGATGAAATCCGAGCAAGGGTAGCATTCCAGAGAGACATAAGAGACTGTAACGTTCTTTGCTTCATGGAAACATGGCTCACTCGAGACACGCTATCGGAGTCGGTACAGCCACCTGGTTTCTTCACGCATCGCACCGACAGAAACAAGCATCTTTCTGGTAAGAAGAGGGGATGGTATGCCTTATGATTAACGAGACGTGGTGTGATCATAATAACATACAGGTACTCAAGTCCTTCTGTTCGCCTGACTTAGAATTCCTCACAATCAAATATCGACCGCATTATCTACCATGGGAATTATCTTCGATTATAATCACAGCCGTATATATTCCCCCCCAAGCAGACACATCGATGGCCCTGAGCGAACTTTATTTGACTCTATGTAAACTAGAAACCACATATCCTGAGGCTGCATTCATTGTTGCTGGGGATTTTAACAAGGCTAATCTGAAAACTAGACTCCCTAAATTCTATCAGCATATCCATTGTGCTACCAGGGCTGGTAAAACCCTAGATCATTGTTATTCTAACTTCCGCGACGCATATAAGGCCCTCCCCCACCCTGCTTTCGGAAAAGCTGACCACGACTCCATTTCGTTGCTCCCTGCCTATAGACAGAGACTAAAACAGGAAGCTCCCGCACTCAGGTCTGTTCAGCGCTGGTCCGACCAATCTGATTCCACGCTTTAAGATTGCTTCGATCACGTGGATTGGGATATGTTCCGCATTGCGTCAAACAACAACATTCACGAATACGCTGATTCGGTGCGCGAGTTCTTTAGCAAGTGCATCGGTGATGTCGTACCCACAGCAACTATTAAAACATTCCCAAACCAGAAACCGTGGATTGATGGCAGCATTCACGCGAAACTGAAAGCGCGAACCACTGCTTTTAACCAGGGCAAGGTGACCGGAAACATGACCGAATACAAACAGTGTAGCTATTCCCTCAGCAAGGCAATCAAACAACCTAAGCATCAGTATAGAGACAAAGCAGAGTCGCAATTCAACGGCTCAGACACAAGAGGTATGTGGAAGGGTCTACAGTCAATCATGGATTACAAAAAGAAAACCAGGCCCGTCGCGGACCAGGATGTCTTCCTCCCAGACAGACTAAACAACTTTTTGCTCGCTTTGAGGACAATACAGTGCCACTGACATGGCCCGCTACCAAAACCTGCAGACTCTCCTTCACTGCAGCCGACGTGAGTAAAACATTTAAACGTTTTAACCCTCGCAAGACTGCAAGCCCAGACAGCATCCCCAGCCGCGTCCTCAGAGCATGCGCAGACCAGCTGGCTGGTGTGTTTATAGACATATTCAATCAATCCTTATCCCAGTCTGTTGTTCCCACATGCTTCAAGAGGGCCACCATTGTTCCTGTTCCCAAGAAAGCTAAGGCAACTGAGCTAAACAACTACCGCCCCGTAGCACTCCCTTCCGTCAGCATGAAGTGCTTTGAGAGACTAGTCAAGGACCATATCACCGCAACCTGACACCTTACACCCACTCTAATTTGCTTACCGCCCCAATAGGTCCACAGACGACGCAATCGCAACCACACTGCACACTGCCCTAACCCATCTGGACAAGAGGAATACCTATTTGAGAATGCTGTTCATCGACTACAGCTCAGCATTTAACACCATAGTACCCTCCAAACTCGTCATCAAGCTCGAGACCCTGGGTCTCGACCCCGCCCTCTGCAACTGGGTACTGGACTTCCTGACGGGCCGCCCCCAGGTGGTGAGGGTAGGTAACTACATCTTCACCCCGCTGATCCTCAACACTGGGGCCCCAGAAGGGTGTGTTCTGAGCCCTCTCCTGTACTCTCTGTTCACCCACGACTGCCTGGCCATGCACGCCTCCAACTCAATCATCAAGTTTGCAGACGACACTAGAGTGGTAGGCTTGATTACCAACAAAGACGAGATGGCCTACAGGGAGGAGGTGAGGGCCCTTGGAGTGTGGTGTCAGGAAAATAACCTCACACTCAATGTCAACAAAACAAAGGAGATGATCGTAGACTTCAGGAAACAGCAGAGGGAGCACCCCCCTATCCACATCGACGGGACAGTAGTGGAGAGGGTAGTAAGTTTTAAGTTCCTCGGCGTACACATCACGGACAAAATAAATAGGTCCACCCACACAGACAGCGTGGTGAAGAAGGCGCAGCAGCGCCTCTTCAACCTCAGGAGGCTGAAGAAATTTGGCTTGTCACCAAAAGCACTCACAAACTTCTACAGATGCACAATCGAGAGCATCCTGTCGGACTGTATCACCGCCTTGTACGGCAACTGCTCCGCCCACAACCGTAAGGCTCTCCAGAGGGTAGTGAGGTCTGCACAACGCATCACCAGGGGCAATCTACCTGCCCTCCAGGACACCTACACCACCCGATGTCACAGGAAGAGCCATAAAGATCATCAAGGACATCATCCAGAAGGCGAGGTCAGTACAGGTGCATCAAAGCAGGGACCGGGAGACTGAAAAACAGCTTCTATCTCAAGGCCATCAGACTGTTAAACAGCCACCACTAACATTGAGTGGCTGCTGCCAACATACTGACTCAACTCCAGCCACTTTAATAATGGAAAAATGTATGTAAAAAATGTATCACTAGCCACTTTAAACAATGCCACTTAATATAATGTTACATACCCTACATTACTCATCTCATATGTATATACTGTACTCTATACTATCTACTGCATCTTGCCATCTTTATGTAATACATGTATCACTAGCCACTTTAAACAATGTCACTTTTATATGTTTACATACCTTACATTACTCATCTCATATTTATATACTGTACTCGATACCATCGACTGCATCTTGCCTATGCCGTTCGGTACCATCACTCATTCATATATCTTTATGTACATATTCTTTATCCCTTTACACTTATGGGTATAAGGTAGTAGTTGTGGAATTGTTAGGTTAGATTACTCGTTGGTTATTTTTTATTTTATTTTTATTTCACCTTTATTTAACCAGGTAGGCTAGTTGAGAACAAGTTCTCATTTGCAACTGCGACCTGGCCAAGATAAAGCACAGCAGTGTGAACAGACAACAACACAGAGTTACACATTTAGTAAACAATAAACAAGTCAATAACATGGTAGAAAAAAGAGAATCTATATACAATGTGTGCAAAAGGCATGAGGTAGGCAATAAATCGAGTAATTACAATTTAGCAGATTAACACTGGAGTGATAAATCATCAGATGATCATGTGCAAGAAGAGATACTGGTGTGCAAAAGAGAAGGAAAGTAAATAAATAAAAGCAGTATGGGGGGTGAGGTAGGTAAATTGGGTGGGTAGTTCACAGATGGACTATGTACAGCTGCAGCGATCGGTTAGCTGCTCGGATAGCAGATTTTTAAAATTGTTGAGGGAGATAAAAGTCTCCAACTTCAGAGATTTTTGCAATTCGTTCCAGTCGCAGGCAGCAGAGAACTGGAAGGAAAGGCGTCCAAATGAGGTTTTGGCTTTAGGGATGATCAGTGAGATACACCTGCTGGAGCGCGTGCTACGGGTGGGTGTAGCCATCGTGACCAGTGAACTGAGATAAGGCGGCACTTTACCTAGCATAGCCTTGTAGATGACCTGGAGCCAGTGGGTCTGACGACGAACATGTAGCGAGGGCCAGCCGACTAGGGCATACAGGTCGCAGTGGTGGGTCGTATAAGGTGCTTTAGTAACAAAACGGATGGCACTGTGATAGACTGCATCCAGTTTGCTGAGTAGAGTATTGGAAGCTATTTTGTAGATGACATCGCCAAAGTCGAGGATCGGTAGGATAGTCAGTTTTACTAGGGTAAGTTTGGCGGCGTGAGTGAAGGAGGCTTTGTTGCGGAATAGAAAGCCGACTCTAGATTTGATTTTGGATTGGAGATGTTTGATATGAGTCTGGAAGGAGAGTTTGCAGTCTAGCCAGACACCTAGGTACTTATAGATGTCCACATATTCTAGGTTGGAACCGTCCAGGGTGGTGATGCTAGTCGGGCGTGCGGGTGCAGGAAGCGAACGGTTAAAAAGCATGCATTTGGTTTTACTAGCGTTTAAGAGCAGTTGGAGGCCACGGAAGGAGTGTTGTATGGCATTGAAGCTCGTTTGGAGGTTAGATAGCACAGTGTCCAAGGAAGGGCCGGAAGTGTACAGAATGGTGTCGTCTGCATAGAGGTGGATCAGGGAATCGCCCGCAGCAAGAGCAACATCATTGATGTATACAGAGAAAAGAGTCGGCCCGAGAATTGAACCCTGTGGTACCCCCATAGAGACTGCCAGAGGACCGGACAACATGCCCTCCGATTTGACACACTGAACTCTGTCTGCAAAGTAGTTGGTGAACCAGGCAAGGCAGTCATTAGAAAAACCGAGGCTACTGAGTCTGCCGATAAGAATATGGTGATTGACAGAGTCGAAAGCCTTGGCCAGGTCGATGAAGACGGCTGCACAGTAATGTCTTTTATCGATGGCGGTTATGACATCGTTTAGTACCTTGAGCGTGGCTGAGGTGCACCCGTGACCGGCTCGGAAACCGGATTGCACAGCGGAGAGGGTACGGTGGGATTCGAGATGGTCAGTGATCTGTTTGTTGACTTGGCTTTCTGTTATTACTGCATTGTCGGAACTAGCACAAGCGTTTCACTACAGTCGCATTAACATCTGCTAACCATGTGTATGTGACAAATAAAATGTGATTTGATTTGATTTGATTTAAATTAAAGGGATAGTTCTGTGAAATTATTTACGTAGATATTACTTGGCCAATTTAACAAAACTAAACTGTGAATTTCAGTCTCTCCTTGTCCATAGGCTGCTTTCAAGGTAAGGAAACTAAATATGTAATTTCACTGAACTATCCCTTTAAAATTAAAACAAAATTCTGGTACACTGCAACCTCTTTTTATTCAAGATTGCCCTCAACAGTCGCCAGAATATAGTTTTTAAAATGCATCAACCTAACTGTATTACAGACTTACCAACAGAGCAGCGCAGATGGGCCCATGGATTATGTAGAGGAGTGAAGTGTTGGAGCTTATCCAACAACTGTAGGAGGGAGAGAGACGAATCAGCCATTCAGGGTCTGCCACCTTCTTTTATTGTTGAAATTCCATTTAAAAGGAGATGCTTACAGGAAAAATATTAATAAAAAATGTAATTGAAAGCACTAGAAGGCAATCGATACAGGGTAGGGAATACTGGTAGCTGTCATAGAAACTAATGACAAGAAATAGGCATTATGCTGTATGGATAGCTTGTAGTTTGAGGAATGATCAATTCAATGAAAACAATTAAGGGAAAAAGCGTTGAAAGTAACTCACTTGTCATTGTAGTAGTAACTGCGAGCGATCGCATGTATAGATGCTGGAATTAGAGGAAAGCCTGAAAAACAACAACAGACATCCTTTGTTGGTGACAAACAATGCTACTTCCATGAAATAACATCAAACTTCATATCCTATAAGGGATATGATGTTATCCCCAAAATCTACCCCACCCGTGGAGATAGTACCACATCCCCCAAAAACCTACCCCAGCTGAGGAGATAGTACCACATCCCCCAAAAACCTACCCCATCCGAGGAGATAGTACCACATCAAGTGCTGTTTCTCAGCGAACACGGCAACAACGATAAGGGTGTGCAGGTATATCCCTTCACAGAGCATCCAGAAGTAGTTGCAGCCAAACAGATAAAGATGGATGAACACGGACACTTTACAGCTTGTCTAGAAAGAAGAACATGGGGTGAAATTTAGGGCTGGCCTCACAATATACGACATCATCAACATCTTTAGATGCCGATACCATATCTATTGCGATTCTCACTATTCTATATGTATTGCGATTCGATACTGTGATTTTATTGTGATTTGATGTTCCTAACATATTGCTCATAAAGTCTGCCACAGAGAGACAAGCGAGAGCATGAGAAAATTAGTCATGGAAATAAAACTGCTGAAAACACACTGGGTTACGATTTAAAAAGAAGATGGAGAACAAGATACAGTATAAAAAATAGCAGAGTTTTGACTGGCGCTAGCTAACGCTACCTAGCTAACGCTACCTAGCTAACGCTACCTAGCTAACGCAAAAATAAGTACTATTAATTTGGATCTACGTCATGTAGTTTTTCTGGGCTAAATATCGAATTGAATATCTATAAATGCAGCAGCAAATTAGCAGTGTGTGTCCTACCGTTACATTGGTGTGTGGCTGTATGATATAAATTACATAGCATAATATAGATATACAATTATTTATATTTATATACAAACACGTTATCTACCACCTACCTACCTACCTACCTACCTACCTACCTACCTACCTGCCTACCTACCTACCTACCTACCACCCACCCATCCATCCATCCATCCATCCACCCATCCCTCCAACGATCCATAAACTCACAGGGTTTCTTTGTACCAGCTCCTGGTTATTCGCCACAGCGGTCAACCAGATGATGGTGATGACCGAGTTCAATACAAAGGAGAAGAAGAGGTTTTTGTGGAGAGTGACCCTTTGGCAACTTAAACTCCTACACGAAAGGGGAAAGGAGTAGACGTTGTCATTGTGGAGTTAAAAACAGAAACACAAGGGAAAAGTTCTTTGTATCAGCTATCTGTGAATAAAAACACACTGAGGAACAAAGCCTTTGAGTATTTCATTATTTAAATTGTTTGGTTAATTTATACTCACTTGAAATTGAAAAATATTCCCAGGGAAATGAATAGGGATATCAGTGACAAGCCGTGGCCAATGAGAGCCAAGTAGAATAAATTCATGGCAGTCTGGAAGAGAGCAGACACGATAAGCCTCATATTATCCTAGCATGTGTTAGCCTGGCTAACACCCTATTTCACTACATAATGCACTCAATAATCAGTATAAAATGCCCTTGTTAGTTATAGTCAAATAGCCCTGATAATCACAGAGCAGAGAGCTCAAAGCCTTAGTCAAATACTATCTCCACATGTTTTTTTCAAATGCTTTATGTCCATTTAATCAAAATAACAATCTGCAAGTTTCTGTAGGAGGGCAAAATAACATTCCTCGCATGCAGCAAGCAATTGTTTTTGAATTACTAGAACATCCATTTGATATTCTTTTGACAAAATATTGTGTAATTGAGAAGGTGAATAAAAATGTTTCAGACAGTGACGTACCATTCTGCCTTCGCTAGTGTGCTCGTTGCATCGTGTGTAGTTAGTCCACGTTCGGTTGCTGTCGGGATGCAGAAACCAGTGTCCGTTCTCACTGCAGATTTTTGTCACCATTTCTGTAGAGCATTACATCAAAATGTAGGAGATGAAACTCTAACCACATCAGATACAGGCTTCAAAATGCAGAGCTCTGAAGTTAATCTTCAAAACAGGTACTTTTTCAGAAAATGTCATTTTTCCTCTCAGTAATATAATTTGCAAGTGCTTTTAAAGTAACATAGTTTCTGAAGCCTCTGGTACTTGTATTAAATAAAAAGGAAATGAAAAAATGAAAAAAGAAAGGAATTTGATAAAAAAGGATGGGACTACCCCTCAAAATGGCCAAACTAGCCCGGAAGGAGGAAGGATCGCTGTGTCTGCCTCAAACCCAGTGTTTCTCAATGTTGATCCTGGAGGATCCACTGTGTGTTGGATTTCACTTCCAATGATATCACCCCATTAGACTAGGGGTGTAGAACTCCAGTCCTGGAGAGCCACATGACGTGCAGGCTTTTATTCCAGCCTAGCACTAATACACCAGATGAAACTGGTCCTGTTCCCGACTGATGAATATGACTAGGATTATTTGAAACAGCTGTCTTAGTGCTGGGCTAGAACAAAACCCTGTGCTTTATTTATATCTGCTTGGTTCGAGGGAACCAATGAATTAGAACACCTTGAATCTGCTATTTTAGAATTATTCCAAGACAGAACATAACACGTGAAATAGCTGGAATGATTCAAAGTTACATTTTCTACATTTAATTCAGCAGTTTTTATGGGAGTTGCAGGCTGAAATGAAAACCTGCATAAAAGGTGGGTCCCCACTCTCCAGGAACTTTAGCCCATGTTGGTGGGCACTTGGTGGGCTTTCGAGGGGCTCACCTGAGGGGTCAAAGTCCTGGAAGTAGTCAGGGCAGTGCTGCTCTGAAGTGAAGCCTGCCTCTGTGTCGTCCCAGCACAGCCACCCATCCCAGGTCCGGTTACACACTGGCCCTGCAGCATAGAAACAATCAGAGTTCAAATAAAGCACGTGTTCACATAAAGCAGGAGCACTGAGAGGTCACTGAGAGGACAAGAATCAACAGGTCACGTCAATCAATACGCAGTTGAAATCCATATGTGATATAAGTAAACATGTTGTTTGTTGACACCACACTCAGTAGTTATTAGAGACACCTGCTGATATATAGTGTGTTGCTGACACTAACGTCTTTATTTATTCTTGCCTACAAATCAGGTTAAATAGATTAGGATTCTGCCAATGCTCCTAATTGTATGGTGGAAATGAGACATTACTGTAGAAAACCCAGATCTTGAAACATCCTACATCCCATATGACTGTTTCCTGACTCTGTCTTCCATCCACCATAACATCAATTTTAGGGAAAAAATGTTAAATATCAGCCAGGATGTGTTTCTACCCCTGCCTCTCTCACTGTGTTAAATATCAGCCAGGATGTGTTTCTACCCCTGCCTCTCTCACTGTGTTAAATATCAGCCAGGATGTGTTTCTACCCCTGCCTCTCTCACTGTGTTAAATATCAGCCAGGATGTGTTTCTACCCCTGCCTCTCTCACTGTGTTAAATATCAGCCAGGATGTGTTTCTACCCCTGCCTCTCTCACTGTGTTAAATATCAGCCAGGATGTGTTTCTACCCCTGCCTCTCTCACTGTGTTAAATATCAGCCAGGATGTGTTTCTACCCCTGCCTCTCTCACTATGTTAAATATCAGTCAGGATTTGTTTCTACCCCTGCCTCTCTCACTGTGTTAAATATCAGCCAGGATGTGTTTCTACCCCTGCCTCTCTCACTGTGTTAAATATCAGCCAGGATGTGTTTCTACCCCTGCCTCTCTCACTGTGTTAAATATCAGCCAGGATGTGTTTCTACCCCTGCCTCTCTCACTGTGTTAAATATCAGCCAGGATGTGTTTCTACCCCTGCCTCTCTCACTGTGTTAAATATCAGCCAGGATGTGTTTCTATCCCTGTCTCTCTCACTGTGTTAAATATCAGCCAGGATGTGTTTCTACCCCTGCCTCTCTCACTGTGTTAAATATCAGCCAGGATGTGTTTCTACCCCTGTCTCTCTCACTGTGTTAAATATCAGCCAGGATGTGTTTCTACCCCTGCCTCTCTCACTATGTTAAATATCAGTCAGGATTTGTTTCTACCCCTGCCTCTCTCACTGTGTTAAATATCAGCCAGGATGTGTTTCTACCCCTGCCTCTCTCACTGTGTTAAATATCAGCCAGGATGTGTTTCTACCCCTGCCTCTCTCACTGTGTTAAATATCAGCCAGGATGTGTTTCTACCCCTGCCTCTCTCACTGTGTTAAATATCAGCCAGGATGTGTTTCTACCCCTGTCTATCTCACTGTGTTAAATATCAGCCAGGATGTGTTTCTACCCCTGCCTCTCTCACTGTGTTAAATATCAGCCAGGATGTGTTTCTACCCCTGCCTCTCTCACTGTGTTAAATATCAGCCAGGATGTGTTTCTACACCTGTCTCTCTCACTGTGTTAAATATCAGCCAGGATGTGTTTCTACCCCTGCCTCTCTCACTATGTTAAATATCAGCCAGGATGTGTTTCTACCCCTGCCTCTCTCACTGTGTTAAATATCAGCCAGGATGTGTTTCTACCCCTGCTCTCTCACTATGTTAAATATCAGCCAGGGTGTGTTTCTACCCCTGTCTCTCTCACTGTGTTAAATATCAGCCAGGATGTGTTTCTACCCCTGCCTCTCTCACTGTGTTAAATATCAGCCAGGATGTGTTTCTACCCCTGCCTCTCTCACTGTGTTAAATATCAGCCAGGATGTGTTTCTACCCCTGCCTCTCTCACTGTGTTAAATATCAGCCAGGATGTATTTCTACCCCTGCCTCTCTCACTGTGTTAAATATCAGCCAGGATGTGTTTCTACCCCTGTCTATCTCACTGTGTTAAATATCAGCCAGGATGTGTTTCTACCCCTACCTCTCTCACTGTGTTAAATATCAGCCAGGATGTGTTTCTACCCCTGTCTCTCTCACTGTGTTAAATATCAGCCAGGATGTGTTTCTACCCCTGCCTCTCTCACTGTGTTAAATATCAGCCAGGATGTGTTTCTACCCCTGTCTCTCTCACTGTGTTAAATATCAGCCAGGATGTGTTTCTACCCCTGCCTCTCTCACTATGTACTTTGCATCTCTTTCATCTTGGGGTGGGATGTGTGTTTTAAAGCTTTGGATTGAAATTGACTATCCTCTGGCATGTGTTGACAATAATGCTTGACATAACTGAAGAGCTAGAAGATGTTTTTGAAGGGGAAAGTTATTTTGGAAAACATTTCTACTGACGGAGATGTGTCCTACCTTGGCAACCACCCACACAGACACATTATTAAATACTGTACAACACAACAGTTAAAAGCATTATTTGGCTAACGAGTGGCACAGCGGTCTAAGGCACTGCATCTCAGTGCTTGAAGCATCACTACAGACCCTGGTTTGAATCCAGGCTGTATCACAACCGGCTGTGATCGGCAGTCCCGTAGGGCGGCGCACAACTGGCTCAGCGTCGCCCGGGTTTAGCCGGTGTAGGCCGTCATTGTAAATAAGAATTTGTCTTTAAGTGACTTGCCTAGTTTAATTTAAAATATATATAAATATAAATTAGAAGAAGAGAAAGGTAGCAAATGCACTTTTCCAAATATCTGCAAATGTTTTGGTCAGATAAATCAGGATTATGTTTAGTCTTTAAAAAGCTGTGGTATTGCACCTGTAGCGTTCCCTAACATTAAGTATGACTGAACATAGTTAACAATTTCCATCTGTTCTGTCAGATGCTCCCTCTCTCTCCTGAAGCCTAGCCTTCTGCTGCTCCCCCTCCTCACTATTCCTTACCTCTCCTCACGCACTTACAACCACCACTCTCAGACAGACACCCTAGAGCCACACCTTTCTGTGTGGTAGGATTTCTAATTAGCCAAGACGCCAAGCGAACACCTCCTAGCTGATTGTCGGTGTGACTGCAATGCTAATCAGACACAACGCTAGTGGATTACCATCCAAATGAGAGGTTTACAGCACCTTGTGTAAATTACACCACAGCAACAATGATATATTGGCATTCCTCTCAGTCCCTCAGTCCCTCAGTACCTCAGGCTGGCTTAAGATGCAATGTCTCCTCACCTGCAGACTGGTTAATGTTAATGGTCTGGATACTAATAGACTGGTGGGATTATCAGACCTTAGTCATTGACTACACAAAACAGATTTCTTTTTTCATTCTTCTCCCTATCAAAGAGTTCCTCGTTGGACATCAGGTGCTCAACTCGAGGGCTTATGCAACATGAATCGATCCCAGTTAGGATTCAAACTCATGCTTGAGCACAAGCACTCAGTAATCAAGTCATCGTACCCAATGGGCTGAAGATGTAGCCAACAACCATGATTTTTTTGGGCGTTAGGCAATTTTATTTTTTTATGTACAGTATGTAGCAACCTAATTTTGCTAAAAGACAACTTTCTGATGCTCAACCCCCCCCCCCCCCCCCTCCCCACGCACACATAATAATTCACCATGACCAACTATGCCAGAGGTGCCTGAAAGCAGGTCATTTCTGTTGTGTTTTTACCTATTTTGTTGTGGTCGTTATCCTTCATGATTTTCTGGTAGCACTCGAACTGGGCTGTCACAATCTTGTTCCTGGTGACTCCTATATCGTGGTAGACATTCAGGTGGAGGTGCTGCTGGCTACTGTTCACCTCTGGGCTAGCCGCAACTAAGATCTGCAAGGAGAACCCATAACATCACATACCATACCATAACACATAGAATCACATCACATACCATACCATAACACATAGCATCACATCACATACCATAATACATAGCATTTCGTAAGAAGCATTTCAAGGTCCTGGAGTGGCCTAGCCAGTCTCCAGATCTCAACCCCATAGAAAATCTTTGGAGGGAGTTGAAAGTGCCCAGCAACAGCCCCAAAACATCACTGCTCTAGAGGAGATCTGCATGGAGCAGGGGTGTCAAAGTCAAATGGACGGAGGGCCAAATAAAAAATTTAGCTACAAGCCGAGGGCCGGACTGTTCGAATGTTCATTGAAAAAAATTTTAAATGACGCATATAGTCTAGTGAACCTAATTGAACCTACTGAAAACCTAACAAATATATTCCAATATGATCAGATAAATAAAGCAATATTTTCTTATGGCTCTGTCAGTAATCTTTAATTTTCAACAGACACAAAAGACAAATTTCCTTTATATAAAAATCCCCATAACATGAACATTAAATGAAAGAAACCGGTATTCAAGGCACCATCAGTAGCCTATATTTTCTATTTTAGCAAAAGTGGGCTGTCACGCCCTGGCCTTATTATTCTTTGTTTTCTTTATTATTTTAATTAGGTCAGGGTGTGACATGGGGAATGTTTATGTTTTGTTGGTTTTGGGTGTTTATTTGGTAAAGGGGTTATGGGGTGTAGTAGATGGTTTTGTGTTGAGTGTATATGTCTAGAGTTGTCTATGTTGGTTAGTTATCTAGGAGAGTCTATGGTTACCTGAATGAGTTCCCAATTAGAGACAGCTGATTTCGGTTGTCTCTGATTGGGAGCCTTATTTAGGGTAGCCATAGGCTCTCATTGATTGTGGGTAATTGTCTATGTAAGAACGTTAGTAGCCTGTAAGTTTGTGCACAACGTTTGTAGCTTCACGGTCGTTTTGTTGTTTTGTTAAAGTGTTTTTGTGTCGTGTTCATCTTCGTGTTGTTTAATAAAAGAAGATGGCTTATTTTCCAAGAGCTGCATTTTGGTCCGTTAATCCGCCACACGATCGTGACAGAATTACCCACCATAGGACCAAGCGGCATGACCAGCGGCAACAGGAGAAATACAAGGATTCATGGACATGGGAGGAAATTTTAGACCGGGAGGTACCAGGAGAATATAACCGCCCCAAAGCTGAGCTGGAGGCAGCGAAAGCAGAGAGGCGGCGATATGAGGAGCTAGCTCGGAGACAGGAAAAGGAACCTACAAAGGATCTGGGCTACACTACGTGGGAGGAGATCGACAGGTGGGCGATCAACCCAGGGAGAGTGCCGGAGCCCGCCTGGGATTCTCTGGCGCAGTGCGAGGAGGGATACCGGCGAATGGAGGCAGCACGACGAAGCGGTAGGAAGCCTGTGGGAAAACCCAAAAAATTTCTTTGGGGGGGGCTTAAAGGGAGAGTGGCGAAGTCAGGTAGGAAACCTGCGCCTACTCCCTGTAATTACCGTGGAGAGCGAGAGTACGGGCAGACACCGTGTTACGCAGTAGAGCGCACGGTGTCTCCTGTACGTGTGCATAGCCCGGTGCGGGTTATTCCACCTCCCCGCACTGGCAGGGCTAGATTGAGTATTGAGCCGGATGTCATGAAGCCGGCCCTACATATCTGGCCACCAGTGCGTCTCCTCGGGCCGGTTTACATGGCACCAGCCTTACGCATGGTGTCCCCGGTTCGCCTACATAGCCCGGTGCGGGTTATTCCACCTCCCCGCACTGGTCGGGCAACGGGGAGCATTCAACCAGGTAAGGTTGGTCAGGCTCAATGCTCAAGGGAGCCAATACGCCTGCACGGTCCGGTATTTCCGGCGCCACCTCCCCGCCCCAGTTCAGTGCCACCAGTGCCTACACCACGTAACAGGCTTCCAGTGTGTCTCCAGAGCCCTGTTCCTCCTCCACGCACTCGTCCTATGGTGCGTGTCTCCAGCCCGGTATCACCAATTCCGGCACCACGCACTAAGCCTCTTGTGCGTCTCCAGAGTCCTGTGCATCCTGTTGCTGCTCCCCGCATTAGCCCTGAGATGCGTGTCCCCAGTCCGGTACCACCAGTTCCGGCCCCACGCACTAGGCCTAATGTGCGTCCCCAGGGTCCAGTATGCCCTGTTCCTGCTCCCCGCACTAGCCCTGAGATGCGTGTCCCCAGCCCGGTGCCACCAGTCCCGGCACCACGCACCAGGCCTACAGTGCGCCTCAGCCGGCAGGAGTCTGCCGTCTGCACAGCAATGACTGAACTGCCCGTCTCCCCAGCGCCATCTGAGCCATCCGTCTCCCCAGCGCCATCTGAGCCATCCGTCTCCCCAGCGCCATCTGAGCCATCCGTCTGCAATGAGCCTGCAAAGCCGCCCGTCTGCCATGAGCCTGCAAAGCCGCCCGTCTGCCATGAGCCCACTGAGCCGTCCGCCAGACAGGAGCCGCTAGAGCCGCCAGCCAGACAGGAGCCGCTAGAGCCGTCCGTCAGACAGGATCTGCCAGAGCCGCCAACCAGACAGGATCTGCCAGAGCCGCCAACCAGACAGGATCTGCCAGAGCCGCCAACCAGACAGGATCTGCCAGAGCCGCCAACCAGACAGGAGCAGCCAGATCAGTCAGCCAGCCATGAGCAGCCAGATCCGTCAGCTAGCCATGAGCAGCCAGATCCGTCAGCCAGCCATGAGCAGCCAGATCCGTCAGCCAGCCATGAGCAGCCAGATCCGTCAGCTAGCCATGAGCAGCCAGATCCGTCAGCTAGCCATGAGCAGCCAGATCCGTCAGCTAGCCATGAGCAGCCAGATCCGTCAGCTAGCCATGAGCAGCCAGATCCGTCAGCTAGCCATGAGCAGCCAGATCCGTCAGCTAGCCATGAGCAGCCAGATCCGTCAGCCAGCCATGGGCCATCCCTCAGTCCGGAGCTGCAGTCCCTCAGTCCGGAGCTGCCATTCTTCAGTCCGGAGCTGCCCCTTACCCTGGTGCTGCCCCTTACCCTGGTGCTGCCCCTTACCCTGGTACTGCCCCTTACCCTGGTACTGCCCCTGATCCTGGTACTGCCCCTTACCCTGGTACTGGACCTTAGTCCGGAGCTGTCCCTTAGTCCGGAACTGCCCCTTAATACAATGGGGTTAATGTGGAGGGGGGTCGTTTGGAGGAGGCCTAGGAGGTGGTTAGGTACTGTGGTGACGTGGGGACTACGACCAGAGCCGGAGCCGCCACCGTGGAGGGGAGCCCACCCAGACCCTCCCCTAGACTGTGTATGGTGCGCCCGGAGTTCGCGCCTCAAGGGGGGGGTTATGTCACGCCCTGGCCTTATTATTCTTTGTTTTCTTTATTATTTTAGTTAGGTCAGGGTGTGACATGGGGAATGTTTATGTTTTGTTGGTTTTGGGTGTTTATTTGGTAAAGGGGTTATGGGGTGTAGTAGATGGTTTTGTGTTGAGTGTATATGTCTAGAGTTGTCTATGTTGGTTAGTTATCTAGGAGAGTCTATGGTTACCTGAATGAGTTCCCAATTAGAGACAGCTGATTTCGGTTGTCTCTGATTGGGAGCCTTATTTAGGGTAGCCATAGGCTCTCATTGATTGTGGGTAATTGTCTATGTAAGAACGTTAGTAGCCTGTAAGTTTGTGCACAACGTTTGTAGCTTCACGGTCGTTTTGTTGTTTTGTTAAAGTGTTTTTGTGTCGTGTTCATCTTCGTGTTGTTTAATAAAAGAAGATGGCTTATTTTCCAAGAGCTGCATTTTGGTCCGTTAATCCGCCACACGATCGTGACATGGGCTAAATTTACTTCAAAGAAAAAAACAATAATAGCAATTTTCTATCATCCACTCAACTGAAATATTTTTAAAATATAATTGGATTGAAATACAATAAAATAAAGTGCAAAAATCTATTAATCAAAAACAACACTTTGTTTAAGGAGAAGTAACATGCAGTGAAAACAAATATTAAACTTGAACTTTTAAACTTGAACTGAGTAAAAACTCTAAATATGTGATTGCACAGTAATGTTCACTTGTTTGAGGTTGAGGGTGATACTTGGTGGTGTCCCATCTTTTCCACAAGTTCATCAATGTTCGGGGTAAGGCTCTGAGCTGAGGAAATCCTCAGAATTGAGTGGAGGTGTTCAGCAGTAAGTCGACTTCTGTGTGATGTTTTGTTCAGGTTCATCAAAGAAAACAGTTGTTCACACAGGTATGTGCTGCCAAACATAGACAACGTTTGAGCAGCCTGGATGCGCAGCTGGGGCATTGTGTCGGGGAGGAAACGGGCGAACTCCGCAGCACCCACTGACGCATATTTTGCCCTCAGTGCATCATTGCATTGGAGGTCAATCAACTCCATTTGGAGGTTTGGTGGTGAGCTTTCCACGTCAACAGCAAATGGGTTACCGAGCAGTTCCAACCTGCTTTTTTGTGCTTCAAAGTCAGCAAATCGGCGTCGAAAGTCAGCGGCAAGCATACCTATTTTATCAGCCAACTGTGCGCTCGGGAACGCACTGGTAGAGAGCTTCTCTTTCATGGTCTGGCAGCTGGGAAAGTGGCTCAAATTTTCTTTCCGCATCTGCGTCTCCCACAGAGTCAGTTTGGTTTTAAATGCCTTCACTGTACTGTACATATCAGAGATGACATGATCCCGACCCTGCAGCTGCAAGTTCATTGCATTCAGATGACTCGTAATGTCACACAGAAAAGCCATTTCACACAGAAACATTTCGTCTCGGAGTTGTGTTGTGTCTTTCCCTTTGCTGTCCAAGAACAGACAAATCTCCTCACGAAGCTCGAAACATCTTTGAAGCACCTTTCCCTGGCTTAGCCATCGCACCTCTGTGTGATAAGGCAAATCACCATGCTCCGTTTCTAACTCCGTCAGAAATGCCTTGAACTGGCGGTGATTCAAACCTTTGGCTCTGATAAAGTTAACTGTGCGCGTGATGATGCTCATTACATGCTCCATTTTCAAGGCTTTACCGCACAACGCTTCCTGGTGTATGATACAATGATAAGCTGTCAGCTCACCTGTCGCGTTTTCCTCTTGCATCTTTTCCCGTATCTTCGCCACCAGTCCGCTCCTGTGTCCACACATCGCAGGTGCTCCGTCGGTTGTCAAACCCACGAGTTTTTCCCAAGGCAGCTCCATCTCATTTACACATCTTGACACCTCTTCATACAAATCATGCCCCGTAGTTGTGCCATGCATAGGACGTAAAGCCAAAAACTCCTCTGTCACGCTTAGGCTGGAGTCCACTCCGCGGATGAAAATTGACAACTGGGCAATGTCAGAAATGTCGGTGCTCTCATCCACAGCCAAGGAATATGCAATGAAATCTTTTCCCTTTTTCACAAGCTGCTCTTTTAGATTGATGGACAACTGGTCTACTCTCTCGGCAATGGTGTTTCTGCTCAGACTCACATTTAAAAAGAGTTGCCTTTTTTCTGGGCAAACTTCGTCACAAACTTTAATCATGCAGTTTTTGATGAAATCCCCCTCCGTAAATGGCCGGGCTGATTTAGCGATCTCTTCTGCCAAAATAAAACTGGCCTTGACAGCAGCCTGGCCTTGTGATTTGGCTTTTTTGAACAGAGCCTGTCGAGATTTGAGGCCTCGTTTTAATTCCTCTGCCTTTTGTAGCCTTTGTTCCATGTCCATATTCTTGTTTTTGTCCGCGTGTTTCGTTTCATAATGTCGTCTCAGATTATACTCTTTCAGTACCGCCACACTTTCTCCACACAGAAGACACACAGGTTTTCCAGCTACCTCCGTGAACATATACTCCGACTCCCACCTTGTTTGAAACCCCCGGTTCTCAGTGTCCACCTTCCGTTTTGCCATTTTTGATGGGTATCTGAAAGTTAATTTTACTGTGATGCTGACGACTGCTGTGCCAATAAATATTGAAATGAAGCAGCCTACTGCTCGGTGCGTCACCGCTGCATTGTGGGAAATGTAGTATTGGTGCGTGTAAAAGATCTGCGGGCTGCCGGCTTGCTGCGGTCTGCGGGCCGGTTCTAATAATAAATCAAGATCATCCCAGGGGCCGTAAAAAACCTTCTCGCGGGCCGGATGTGGCCCGCGGGCCTTGACTCTGACATATGTGGCATGGAGGAATGGGCCAAAATACCAGCAACAGTGTGTGAAAACCTTGTGAAGACTTACAGAAAACATTTGACCTCTGTCATTGCCAACAAAGGGTATATAACAAAGTATTGAGATAAACCTTTGTTATTGACCAAATACTTATTTTCCACCATAATTTGCAAATAAATTCGTAAAAAATCCTACAATGTGATTTTCTGTTTTTAAAAAAAAATCATTTTGTCTGTCATAGTTGAAGTCTATGATGAAAATTACAGGCCTCTCTCATCTTTTTAAGTGGGAGAACTTGCACAATTGGTGGCTGACTAAATACTTTTTTGCCCCACTGTATATGTATGTATGTATGTATGTATGTATGTATGTATGTATGTATGTATGTATGTATGTATGTATGTATGTATGTATGTATGTATGTGTGTGTGTGTGTGTGTGTGTGTGTGTGTGTGTGTGTGTGTGTGTGTGTGTGTGTGTGTGTGTGTGTGTGTGTGTGTGTGTGTGTGTGTGTGTGACAGAGAGAGCGACAGATAGAGATACAGAGTAAAGAGCAAAAGAGAGGGTAAAGAAAGTTAACTCTTGCCTCAGTAGCAGTGCCCAGTAGGAGACAGATGACCATCCAACAGTACCCAAAACAATCCATCTTCTTTTTTGGCATATCAAACGATCCACTCTTCTGGTTATTTCTCCCTCTTTAATGACTATCGATCTGTTGAAAGGAAAAAAAGGTCATTGAAACACAGACTTACATTGTTATTTATACCATTAACTGTTTCTTAGTAAGAAGAGGGTTTGGACAGGGTTTCCCAGTATTTTCAGGTTTTCTCTCACAAAATCACAACTTTGTTGTATAAAAACAACAACATTGGATGTTCTAAGTCCACAACAATGCTTAAAACACATCAGGAGACCCATTTTGAGGTCTGAAAAAAATCGTAAAATTGTTGAATTACCCTTTAACTCAACTGGGCACCACCCAAAGACCGTTGTTTGGTTAGCTGAGTTTCTGTTCATCTGATAGCAGAGTTTGCAAAACAAATAGCCACTGGGTCGATGCAAATAATCATGATATCATTCTAGCAGGAAGGCACAGGCTACTTTGTAGTTAACATTTAATTGAGAAGATTTTTGGGAAAGCCTTTCCATCTACCAGCAGACGGTTATCATTAGCAAGTGACATACGCACGCACACATAGCACACTAAACACACAGACAGGGACGGGAGGTAGTCTAGCAGTGAAGAGAGTTGGGCCAGTAATCGAAAGGTCACTGGTTCAAATCCTCGAGCCAGCAAGATTGAAAAAAATCTGCCGTTCTGCCATTGAGCAAGGCAGTTAACTGCCAACAACTCATCCCCGGACATGGATGTTGATTAAGGCTGCTCCCTGCACCTCTCTGATTCAGAGGGGTTGGGTTAAATGTGGAAGACACATTTCAGTTGAATGCCTTCAGTTGTGCAAAGGGCTATCCCCCTTTCCTGTGGCGTTGCAGGAAAATATGATTTCCTACTAAGTTCAATACATTGTTGAATTCTATCCTATCTCTCTCTCTGTTTTTTCCCTCAGCCCATAACTCAATCCTGTTTCTCAATCTGGTTCTCTCTCCCTCAGCACATAACTCAATCCTGTTTCTCAATCTGGTTCTCTCTCCCTCAGCACATAACTCAATCCTGTTTCTCAATCTGGTTCTCTCTCCCTCAGCACATAACTCAATCCTGTTTCTCAATCTGGTTCTCTCTCCCTCAGCACATAACTCAATCCTGTTTCTCAATCTGGTTCTCTCTCCCTCAGCACATAACTCATTCCTGTTTCTCAATCTGGTTCTCTCTCCCTCAGCACATAACTCAATCCTGTTTCTCAATCTGGTTCTCTCTCCCTCAGCACATCCCTCATTCCTGTTTCTCAATCTGGTTCTCTCTCCCTCAGCACATAACTCAAACCTGTTTCTCAATCTGCTTCTCCCTCCCTCAGCCCATAACTCTTGTGCGCTCTTAAAAGGGCATCCATTTAACATGAACATCACAGCAATCAACACCATTACATTTACATCACTCGTTCCCTCCAATATAAACACATACACCAGTGGCGGTCGTTGCCGTTGTATTCCTTCTCGCATCTATGCGCTCGCCTCTCATCTCTTCCCTTCGCTTGTGGACTTCAATGCACATCAGGTGTATGTGACCAGGCAAAAAAAACCTTCCACGGCAAACAGCTACACGCTGCCTACATAGTTGTCAACATTATTAGCTAAAGTAACGTCATAGTCAGCAAAGCTAATAGAACTAACACGTTAGTAAACCCGCTACAATCATGCAGTAACGTTACAATGTACAGTCAGTAAGCAGTTACACCGGCGGGCCCCGCGGGCAATAAATTAGTCAAACCAAAAAGCTTGACTTGGAAGAGTTCCAGTGTTGTGTTGGATAGTCATAGCCAGCTAGCTAACATAGCATCCCTCTGTTTGTGTGTTTCAGTAGGTTAAACTAGCTGGCTACATTTGCTAGCTAAGTAAGTGGGAAAAATAGACACACTCTCTCTTTCTCTCTCTATTTCTCTCTTGCTTCTCCTTCATTTTGGAAGAAATTCATTTGTAAGTTTATGGAAGGGGGTGAGAACCATGAGCCTCCTAGGTATTGTATTGAAATCAGTGTACCAAAAGGAGAACGGAAGCTAGCTGTCCTCCGGCTACACCATGGTGCTACCCTACAGAGTGCTGTTGAGGCTACTGTAGACCTTATTTGCAAAATAGTGTGTTTTAATCAATTATTTGGTGACATATGATTATATTTCGTATGGTTTTATCTAAAAATTATAACTTTTTAAATGCTTTACAATTAAAATTTTTATGAAATTCACCAAGGAGGATGGTCCTCCTCTGAGGAGCCGCCACTGATGTACACCTATTTGCTCTCTACCTAAATCAAATGAACTCTCAAAGGAAGTGAGCGCTCTTGTCCCCCCTCCTCAGATTATTCCCAACCACGGACATCACATGGGCTCCGTAGTGCAGCTGTGGGCTGTGCTGTGCCATCACCATTACTTAAGGCAACAGAGCATGCATATGTACTCCAGTTCAGTTCTTATTGGACAGTTCTTTTTGGCCTAGAGGATGTACAGAGGGCACTGGGGACAGTGAAAAAACACCTGATCTCTAATATGTTCAAACTTTATTGACTTGGAGGCATTTTTCTTGTACATTTTCTCATCTTGGTGTAGTCCTGATGTATTTATATATAGCTCAACACTGTGGCTGAAGACATATACAGTAAAACGCATGTGCTTGTCCACACAATCTTTGAGAAAAGTCTTTATATTGCTCTCTTTATATTTTGAAATTCACGTAGAGTATTTGCAGTAACATTACCTTTTGAAATTCCCAATGCATACAGTTGACACAAGTCTTTGTCAGGTGCATCAGAACATCAGTCTCTTGGATGTTATTGTATATGAATCACGATTTAGAAGCGTCGCCCTGACACTTTGGACAGAAAAGCTTACAGATTGTCCCTTTTAGTATGAGTATTGTGGAATTTGTCAGGAAAGAGCCACAGAAGACTATGCATTTAAAGCAGCATGGTAACGGTTTGAGGTTGCAGCACGGCTGGTGCGTAGTTTAGAAGACACAATTCAAATGTGCACATGCCCCTCAGGTTGAACATGTTTGCTTTTCAAAAAAAAAAATCATTGGAATTTCATTGTTAGCCAAATGTGGTTGCCGTATTGGCCTAGATAAGACTACATTTCTGCACAAACGTCATTTAGCAGACACTCTTATCCAGAGCAACTTACAGTAGTGAGTGCATACATTTTAATATGTGTTCATACTGGTCTAGCACTTACAAGCAATAATCCAGCTGATTACCAAGACATGCAGACATGTTTGCAGAGTCAGAGTTACGTATGATGCATCGGCTGAACGTTGACATCATTTTTGCAGTAATATTGCTATTTGGATAGCTGTTAGCAGACGTAACTATTGAAAAAGCAGTGAAGAGCATTCCTGACACACAAGCCTCCATTGTGTATACAACGGTTATAACAGAATATGTTAGCTAAATATGTGTCACGGCCGTCAACAGAAGTAGACCAAGGAGCAGCGTAGTGAGCGTACATATTCCTTTATTTATATGACGCCGACAAAAACAATAAACAATACAAAAACAACGTGAAATGTCAGGGCTATGTGCCACAAACAAAGTTAACATCCCACAAAGACAGGTGGGAAAAGGGCTACCTAAGTATGGTTCTCAATCAGAGACAACGATAGACAGCTGTCCCTGATTGAGAACCCTACCTGGCCAAAACATAGAAATACAAATAATAGAACTAAAGAACATAGAATACGCACCCCAAATCACACCCATACCAAACTAAATAGAGACATAAAAAGGCTCTCTAAGGTCAGGGCGTGACAATATGTTTGTGGAAGGGGAGCTGTGCTACTTGAGTGGACGGGTTAAGTGAACTGAAATACACTTAATGGCCTAAAGGAGTAGGACATTTTTATCCTTCAAGTTGCATGGCTAATTCAATTAAACTGGAAGGCAATTGAGCCAGGAGAATAGGACATACAGCTGAGAGAAAAACATGACTGTTTGTATTCAAGAACATCCAGCCAGGGGGGCCTCCCGAGTGGAGCAGTGTTCTAAGGCAGTGATGAGGCGCCACTCCAGCCTGGGGTTTGATCACAGCCGGTCGTGACCGGGAGCCCCATAGGGAGGCCCCCCGGCTGGAAGTTCTTGAACACAAACAGCAATGTTTTTCTCTCGGTTGTTCATACTGGTCTAGCCAGGGGCTTTCTAGGGGCTTTCCTTGGCTCATCGCGGTCTAGCAACTCCTTGTAGATGGATAGGCATCTGCAAGCTGACTTAGGTCGTCAGTCAAACGATTTGTCCTCTGACTCATTGATACAGCTGACTTCCGAGATAGGCCAGCTGCAAAGTCAAAATTGGCCATAGGGCCTTTTGTAAAAATGTATGAAAACAAAAATGAGCTTTTTGGTCTCAATTTAACATTAGGGTTAGGAATTAGTTTTGCAGTCTGGTTAAGGTTAGTGTTTAGTATTGTGTAAAACCAGATTTTATGACTTTGTGGCTGTGCTAGATAGTGACTAGCCTGCAGAGCTGCCTCCAGAAAAACATTCATGATGAAAAAAGCTAACCTGCAGAACTTTCCTGCAATGTAGGAAATGTAAAACTCATAGTGTATTTGAGGTTTAAAAAGGATTCTGAAATTTCTCATTTTCACTTTGAAATGTCAGACTTGATTTTCCCTTACGAAAAACGTATCAACCCCCACAATCCATTAATTACAATCCACCTAATTATTCAGATTTCCAGTTGCTGCAGTATTCTTTTCCTGCTGTAGCAAACTGGCTCAAATTAAGATCCTACATCATACCTCTGCCTCAGAGCCCAACAATCATGAACATGGGTAACTTCACTTCATCCTGCGCTATGCTATCTAGATCCAAGCCAGGGGAATGAATGCCAGCCTCCCAACTGTGCTTTGAGTTAAAACCCCATTACACCGGGGGAACGCTGGAACTGGATTTGTAAAACATTATGGCAACGTGCAAATTGGAAACAGACCGGAAACTATCAGCTGTACTGTCACAAGCTAATGGTCCTCGCTGCCAAATCCCCCAGCTGTATTGGAACGGCTGACTCCAGCCTTTTACAAACTGAGATTACAGTCAAGGATGGATCTGTCCAATGACAACATAGGCTTAAAACATATTACAGAATTCGGCTTAAAACATATTACAGAATTCATCCATGGTTTATTTGGATAGGATTTAGATATGCAGTGCTACTTCATGATACACATCCCAGTGGGTAAAACTTGACAAAACTGATTAAAATGAAGTCAACCAGTTTTGCCCTCTGGGGTATCGACTCAGGGGTTTGTAGAAATGTGTTATCTTATCAGCAAACCATCTTAAGATACCAATAGAGAAATACTTAGCTCTATGTGAAAAGTGGCTGTGAAACTTTTTCCTGTGAAAGACAATATCTGCAAAAGCCATTCCCATTTCATTGTTGTTGTAATCTGGACATTCACAAAATATCTTCAATTGTTGTATATTTTCAAGACGAATTACCATGACGTTAACAATCCTAACGATATATCACTTTGTAAGACATTGAAAGGATTGTTCGAGATTGAGATGAGGAATATATTTTCAGAATGATTTAATGTTTATAGTAAATCTAAAAGTACAAATACAACCCACAGGAAAAAGTAAAGTGCTTTAGGAGGACCACCCAGCCCTACCTATCAATCATGTTGCCATGGACTACAGCTATTATTTGCTATGGAAATAGCCACAATACCCTATGTCTGGCGCTGCACACTATAAGACAAATGGAGGAACACAAAGATGATGGATATACTGACAAGATACATGTCTCTCCACCCTAACAATGGGCTGTCTAGCTCCCGCCTATCTTTTCTTTGGATTGGTGGATAGATCTCATCTTTGTAATCCTTTTTTGAATGTTCGATTTTATTTTATTTTTTATTTCACCTTTATTTAACCAGGTAGGCTAGTTGAGAACAAGTTCTCATTTACAACTGCGACCTGGCCAAGATAAAGCAAAGCAGTGTGAGCAGACAAAAACACAGAGTTACACATGGAGTAAACAATAAACAAGTCAATAACACAGTAGGAAAAAATTAAATAATAATAAAAAATGAGTCTATATACATTGTGTGCAAAAGGCATGAGGAGGTAGGCAATAAATAGGCCATAGGAGCAAATAATTACAATTTAGCAGATTAACACTGGAGTGATAAATCATCAGATGATAATGTGCAAGTAGAGATACTGGTGTGCAAAAGAGCAGAAAAGTAAATAAATAAAAACAGTAAGGGGATGAGTTAGGTAAATTGGGTGGGCTGTTTACAGATGACTATGTACAGCTGCAGCGATCGGTTAGCTGCTCAGAAAGCAGAAGTTTAAAGTTGGTGAGGGAAATAAAAGTCTCCAACTTCAGCGATTTTTGCAATTCGTTCCAGTCACAGGCAGCAGAGAACTGGAAGGAAAGGTGGCCAAATGAGGGGTTGGCTTCTGGGATGATCAGTGAGATATACCTGCTGGAGAGCGTGCTACCGGTGGGTGTTGTTATCGTGACCAGTGAGCTGAGATAAGGCGGAGCTTTACCTAGCATGGACTTATAGATGACCTGGAGCCAGTGGGTCTGGCGACGAATATGTAGCGAGGGCCAGCCGACTAGAGCATACAGGTCGCAGTGCTGGGTGGTATAAGGTGTTTTAGTAACAAAACGGATGGCACTGTGATAAACTGCATCTAGTTTGCTGAGTAGAGTATTGGCAGCTATTTTGTAGATGACATCGCCGAAGTTGAGGATCGGTAGGATAGTCAGTTTTACTAGGGTAAGTTTGGCGGCGTGAGTGAAGGAGGCTTTGTTGCGAAATAGAAAGCCGATTCTTGATTTGATTTTGGATTGGAGATATTTAGTATGAGTCTGGAAGGAGTGTTGTTGATGAGTCTGATGAGTGTTGTTGATGTCAACCGCCCGTATTCAAAATAGAGAGATGCTATGCTACTAGCCTCATGCCATAAATATGCATAGTCATCTTGAGACAACTCCGATATAAAGTGTTTTTTCTTCAAGTTGCCAGGATGTATTAAATAGGGTGAAATGTTCATTGCAGAATCAATTCTATTGTAATAAAATGAAACAGTAAAGATGATTTAATCGTGTGGAGTATCCAACCGTGTCCTTTCAATCCACTACATCTTTAGCTGCAACAGGATGTATTTTCTGTCTGAAACGCGGCCCACAGGGAAGGGCCTCAGCAAGTATCGGGTTGGTTATTTATCTACTTATTTATGTTTGTCTTGTACAGTATGTACGTCAGAGTAGTAGGCCAGGAAAGAGGTTAGTCACAAGGCCTTTGTCATGAAACAAACTTACTTCTTCTACATCTAAAGGCCCAGAGAGTTCGCTGAGAAATATGCAGAAAAGCTGTGAGTTCTCGCCCGCCGCCAGAAGCAAACAAAGGAACGATCCAGCGAGCGAGTAGCCTTTGCTTATCAACTCCATTGTCCATCAATACGGTTGTGTGTTGTAAACATCCTACTGCCCTCACAGGATGTTTACGCCCCATCCTTTCCAAGTTCCTCTGAATGGCATTTAGAAAAGCCATTTATTTGACAATTTAGAGAACTCTCAAACATTGCACTCTTTTTCTCACAATATGAGCCGCTGCGATTACATTTATTGGTCAATAGCACACCAAACATAGACCAATCGCAAGGACACAAACATAGACATTGGCCAGATAGAATGCTTACATAATTCCCAATACTGTTTAAGAAATTCAAATAGTAAAATGGCAACTGGAGCACCTAGATAAGAGCTGTGTGTGTACGTAAGAACAAAAACACTGCTGGCAAAATATCGTTAGTTTTTTTAATCTTTCTTTGTGAAATCATGCAGTATTCACTACAGGTGGGTGTATTTTATGCTTCACATAGTTCAAATGACTTCACGATTCACAAGTTTTAACATTGAGTTCAACAACTGTGTAGGAAGGATCGTTGGGGAGAGAGGGAGGAGGTTGTCTCATTGGTCAGTGCTGCAGTCAACATGCAGCTTTTAAACATTAAACTAGTGGCAGATGTCACATGGGAACTAGGGGAGGACTGACAGGCTTCTGGTTGCATTTAGGTCTGGAATAACCCAGAATAAACCTACTCCTGGGCCTATATTCATAAAGAGCCTCAGAGACGGAGTGCAGATTTAGGATCAGGACATCACAGTTAATTTATTATAATCTAAAAGGCAAAACTGTACCGAGGTCCGCATTCCTACTCTGATACATTTTATGAATACAGGGCCAGGACAAAAAAAACATACTCATTGGAGAAGCTTAGTAGAGAGTAAGCTATCAGGTTTTCCTTCACTGCAGTACAAAGAGAAGTGTCACCTTATCTTTGACACAAGCATGGACTTTGATGAAAAGGTTTTTTCATTTTCTTCTGATAGTGTGCAGGTGAATGACGTACGGCACTCTTTCCTACACGAGATACCGTAATTCAAGGCAACAGGTGGTTGAGTGCACAGGCATTATCAGCTGCGACCATGAAACACTTTTTTGGGCAACCGATATAAGGATTGCCGGTGGTAGATGATGTGTTTGAATGAATTTGAATCAAACTTTATGGAGAGCAGTTCATATTATCCAGCTGGGCTGTGTTTATTTGCATATGCTGTTTTTAAGACCTGCTAAGAAGCCCTGTGTTCATGTCAAGGGAATGCGTTCGGCAAAACACCATTCAAAGACAATTTTTTGTTAGACCCATCTGTAATGTCATAATTAACTATATTGAACTCTATGTCTAGGAGCAATGGGGAACTTTGGTTGCAAAGGGATAGCAAATTAGCAATCATTGTTTGCTAGAATGTCTCTTGATGGGTAATGACCTTTGGTTCCTAGAATGTCTCTGGTCGGAACCAAAGATCACCCCTACCTTGTCACAACACAACGGATTGTCTCAAACGCATTAAGAAGGAAAGAAATGGCACAAATTAACTTACAACAAGGCACACCTGTTAATTGAAATGCATTCTAGGTGACTACCTCGTAAAGCTGGTTGAGAGAATGCCAAGAGCGTGCAAAGCTGTCATCAAGGCTACTTTGAAGAACACTTTTTTGGTTAACATATTTACCATATGTGTTCCATAGATAGTTTTGATGTCTTCAATATTATTCTACAATGTAGAAAATAGCACAAATTAAGAAAAACCCTTGAATGAGTAGGTGTGTCCAAACTTTTGATGGGTACTGTATATATACACTACCATTCAAAAGTTTGGGGTCACTTAGAAATGTCCTTGTTTTTGAAAGAAAAGCACATTTTTCATCAATTAAAATAACATCAAATTGATCAGAAATACAGTGTAGACATTGTTAAACACCAGTCTCAACGTCAACAGTGAAGTGGCGACTATGGGATGCTGGCCTTCTAGGCAAAGTTCCCCTGTCCAGTGTCTATGTTCTTTTGCCCATCTTAATCTTACATTTTTATTGGCCAGTCTGAGATATGGCCTTTTCTTTGCATCTCTGCCTAGAAGGCCAGCATCCCGGAGTCGTCTCGTCACTGTTGATGTTGAGACTGCTGTTTTTTACGGATACTTTTTAATGAAGCTGCCAGTTGAGGACTTGTGAGGTGTCTGTTTCTCAAACTAGACACTCTAATGTACTTGTCCTTTTGCTCAGTTGTGCACCGGGGCCTCCCACTCAGATTTCAATTCTGGTTAGAGCCAGTCTGTGCTGTTCTGTGAAGGGAGTAGTACACAGCGTTGTACGAGATTTTCAGTTTCTTGTCAATTTCTCGCATGGAATAGCCTTAATTTCTCAGAACAAGAATAGACTGTCGAGTTTCAGAAAAAAAGTTCTTTGTTTCTAGCCATTTTGAGTCTGTAATCGAACCCACAAATGCTGGTTCTCCAGATACTCAACTAGACTCAAGAAGGCCAGTTTTAATGCTTCTTTAATCAGGACAACAGTTTTCAGCTGTGCTAACATAATTGCAAAAGGGTTTTCTAATGATCAATTTGCCTTTTAAAATGATAAACTTGGATTAGCTAACACAACATGCCATTGGAACACAGGAGTGATGGTTGCTGATAATGGGCAACTATACGCCAATCAGCTACAATAGTCATTTACAACATTAACAATGTCTACACTGTATTTCTGATCAATTCAATGTTATTTTAATGGACAATATATATATATATATATTGTCACAAGCCGGCTCATAGCCTGTGACAAATGAGAGGACACGAACAACAGGTATAGGCCAATTCAGAAGTGTTCTTTATTATTAAGCAAACTATTAACTTAAACTAAGAAATAGGAATGAGGTGTGGATGTATCTGTATGTAAAGTGCATGGGTGCATGAATATGTGTGTGTGAACATGACTGAGTGAAAACTATGCAAAACTAAAAAGGAACAAACAAATCATGAGCATACCTGGAGGAGCAGAGAGAGAGAGAGAGCAAGAGTGATTAGTGACAGCTTTATACCCTGAGCCCAGGTGGCTCCAATCACTAACGACCCTCCTCTGCCTGCAGGAGGAACCGCCCCCTGCACTGCAGAGGAGGAGCCGTGACAATATATAATATATATATATATATATATATATATAATATAAGTATATGCATGTCCATCCAATAATATATGGTGAGCTTATTAGCTTAATTTCTTCAAGAAACCTGACTACATTTAGGGAACATTGTCTCAGGACATTATCTAACAACCAACCCAGAAGCAGAGGACCAAACAAGAAAATGTTCTGTCATGTTCTCAGAACCTTCTAGGAACATTATTGAAATGTCTTCTGGGCTGTGCAATAACTCTGTGGCAATAACTCTGTGGCATCAGACCCTCTGGGCAATCCATACCATATGATCATGGACCTTCCTGGCCTCACATCTCAGGCGGCATCCATTTTAGCAGGACAGAATGGACGGGCCTCATCATGCTGGATGATAGTTTGCCTTGGGCACTACCAGATGTCAGGGAAAACAATAAAAAACCCACACAGACTCTAGGAAGGAGACGTTTTACAAGTAGACACGCAAGTAACCAAACGTGTTAGGCATGAATGTTATGAATAAACAACTATCATATAGAAAGAACATCTGACCCAGTTGTGTAAAACAGCAGATAAACACAGGAGCATGCAGTATAAAGCAGACACTTATGTTGGGGCAATAGAAGAGGCTTCATATTGGCACTGGAAGTGGGAGTGAAGGAGCCTCCTCCTCACCCAGATGCCAAGCCTCTGTCTCTTCCCACACCGCCTGCAGATGGTTTGCCAACCCTCCCAAAGCTTGGCATGCACACTCAAGAATATATCCACCATTGTGTTCCTCACTAGAGGGCTAACTAAGACAAGAACAGTGAAGGCATTCTGGACATTCGTTGAGAAGGAGGACGTCTCAAGGAGATATCCCTGGTACTAAATGACTATTGGACACACAATGGTAGAGCATTCTGTTATTACAAAAACATGGTATTAATGGACTTGACAGAAATGCTAATTCTGTTTCTGTAAGAAAATGCAAGGGTAAAGAGAAAACAAGTTTATTCGTTTTTTTCCCTTCATGAAATAGACTTGCCAAATCACAAGTCACCTTTGAAGGTTAAAACTAGAGAGATTATGAAATTTTGATGAGATTGAAGTGCAAACGTATCAAGTGCCATGTAATGTACCTTGCTGAAGTATCAGGACTGTGCCCAGAGCAAAATGAGGCACAGGACAGTCAGGACAGTCAGGAAAATAAGGAGAGTCACGACAATAAGGACAGATAGAACAGTTAGCGTGGTCAGCAAGGTCAGGATAGTCAGGACGGTCAGGACAGTCAGGACGGTCAGCACAGTCAGAACGGTCAGGACAGCCAGGACAATCAACACAGTCAGTAAAGTAAGGTCAGCCAGGACGGTCAGGACAGTCAGGAGACAGTCAGGACAGTCAGGACAGCCAGGACGGTCAGGACAATCAGGACGGTCAGGAGAGTCAAGACGGTCAGGAGAGTCAGGACAGCCAGGACGTTCAGGAGAGTCAGGACAGCCAGGACGGTCAGGACGGTCAGGAGAGTCAGGACGGTCAGGAGAGTCAGGACAGCCAGGACGGTCAGGAGAGTCAGGACAGCCAGGAGAGTCAGGATGGTCAGGAGAGTCAGGGCGGTCAGGAGAGTCAGGACAGCCAGGACGGTCAGGAGAGTCAGGACAGCCAGGACGGTCAGGAGAGTCAGGACAGACAGGACGGTCAGGACGGTCAGGATGGTCAGGAGAGTCAGGACAGTAAGGACAGACAGGACGGTCAGGACAGTCAGGACGTTCAGGAGAGTCAGGACGGTCAGGACAGTCAGGAGAGTCAGGACAGTAAGGACAGACAGGACGGTCGGGACGGTCAGGACAGTAAGGACAGACAGGACGGTCAGGAGAGTCAGGACAGTCAGGAGAGTCAGGACGGTCAGGAGAGTCAGGACCGTAAGGACAGACAGGACGGTCAGGAGAGTCAGGACGTTCAGGACGGTCAGGAGAGTCAGGACGGTCAGGACAGTCAGGACGTTCAGGAGAGTCAGGACGGTCAGGACAGTCAGGACAGTCAGGACGGTCAGGATGGTCAGGACAGTCAGGACGGTCAGGACAGTCAGGACGTTCATGAGAGTCAGGACGGTCAGGACAGTCAGGAGACAGTCAGGACGGTCAGGACGGTCAGGAGAGTCAGGACGGTCAGGACGTTCAGGACGGTCAGGACAGTCAGGACAGTCAGGACGGTCAGGACAGTGAGGACAGACAGGACGGTCGGAACAGTGAGGACGTTCAGGACAGTCAGGACATTCAGGAGAGTCAGGACGGTCAGGACGGTCAGGACAGTCAGGACAGTCAAGACGGTCAGGATGGTCAGGACAGTCAGGACGGTCAGGACAGTGAGGACAGACAGTACGGTCGGAACAGTGAGGACGTTCAGGAGAGTCAGGACGGTCAGGACGGTCAGGACGGTCAGGACAGTAAGGAATGGAAATGCCCGTTAGAAAAAATACCAGAAATACGTGTAATCATACTTCAACATCCAGGTATACAGCAACGATATTCTGAGATTTAAAGCAATGTAATTTGACAGAGCCTGACATCTTGTATTTCAACCATACAGACAAAGTTGACATGTCGCCCTTGTGTCATGGTAGACTAAACTAAGTTACATTTTCTATGACATGTACATGTAATGCCTTGGAGAAGACAATCTTAAATTACTCAAGCGACAACATTAACTATCTTTTTTTTTTTATTAATACTTTAAAAAAAAACTGAAATGTTTGCCTGAAAACAAAGTACAACACTTATTCCCACCACTTTTGTTTGCTGCCTTCAATGTCATGTCATCCTTGAACAAAGCAATGTGTAATTATATAATTTGTTTACCAGGCGAATAGGAAAAACAAGGGGAAACTCCTAAACAAAGGGAAAAACCAAAACAAGGAGAAAAACCAAAGAAAATAAAACACACACACACACACACACACACACACACACACACACACACACACACACACACACACACACACACACACACACACACACACACACACACACGGGAAATAATCTAGTTTCAAAGGTTTGCTATGTTGCACAGAGGATTAAAAACATCTGTAAAAATACAGGGGAATCAATACAGGGGTACACAGTGCATTCGGAAAGTATTCAGACCCTTTGACTCCTTCTACATTTTGATAAATGACAGTTTTATTCTAAAATGGATTTAATAGATCAATCTTCACACAATACCACATACTGACAAAGCAAAAACAAGTTTTTAGAAATGTTTGCTAATATATTACACATAAAAAACAGAAATACCTTATTTACATAAGTATTCAGACCCTTTGCTATGAGACTTGAAATTGAGCTCAGGGTCATCCTGTTTCCATTGATCATCATTGAGATTTTTCTACAACTTGATTGGAGTCTACCTGTGGTAAATTCAATTGACTGGACATGATTTGGAAAGACACACGCCTGTCTATTTAAGGTCCCACAGTTGACAGTGCATATCAGAGCAAAAACCAAGCCATGAGGTCGAAGGTATTGTCCATGGAGCTCCGAGACAGGATTGTGTCGAAGCACAGATCTGGGGAAGGGTACCAAAACGTTTCTGCAGTATTGAAGGTCCCCAAGAACACAGTGACCTCCATCATTCTTAAAGGGAAGACATTTGGAACCACCAAGACTCTTCCTAAAGCTGGCCGCCTGGCCAAACTGAGCAATCGGGGAGAAGGTCCTTGGTCAGGGAGGTGAACTAGAAGCTGATGGTGACTCTGACAGAGCTCTAGAGTTCCTCTGTGGAGCTGGGAGAACCTTCCAAAAGGACAACCATATCTGCAGCACTCCACCAAACAGGCCTTTATGGTAGAGTGGTGAGACAGAAGCCACTTCTCAGTAAAAGGCACATGAAAGCCCGCTTGGAGTTTGTCAAAAGGCACCCAAAGGATTCTCAGACCATGAGAAACAAGATTCTCTGGTCTGATGAAACCAAGATTGAACTCTCTGGCCTGAATGCCAACTGTCACATCAGGAGGAAACATGGCAACATCCCTACAAAGAAGCATAGTGGTGGCACCATCATGCTGTGGGGATGTTTTTCACAAGCAGGAACTGGGAGACTAGTCAGGATCAAGGGAAAGATGAACGGAGCAAAGTACAGAGTAATCCTTGATGAAAACCTGCTCCAGAGCAGTCAGGACCTCAGACTGGGGCGAAGGTTTACCTTCCAACAAGACAACGACCCTAAGCACACAGCCAAGACAACGTAGGAGTGGCTTCGGGACAAGTCTCTGAATGTCCTTGAGTGGCCCAGCCAGAGCCCAGACTTGAACCCGGAGAGACCTGAAAATAGCTCTGCATCGACGCTCCCATTCAACCTGACAGAGCTTGAGAGGATCTGCAGAGAATGGGAGAAACTCCCCAAATACAGGTGTGCCAAGCTTGTAGCGACATATCCAAGAAGAGTAATCGCTGCCAAAGGTGCTTCAAGAAATTAGTGAGTAAAGGGTCTGAATAATTATGTAAATGTGATATTTAATAAAAACATGTATAGACATTTGCAAACATTTCAAAAAACCTGTTTTTGCTTTGTCATTATGGGGTATTGTGTGTAGATTGATGAGGGGGGGGAAAACAATTTAATAAATTTTAGAATAAGGCTGAAACGTAACAAAATGTGGAAAAACAATTTCCAAATGCACTGTAAATACATGGGTATCAATACAACGATGAGCACCACCATACACAGCACCTGTAGAGTTGATAACAGGGGTATGATTTCAATGTAGTCTTGAGTTACGGTATAGGCTAGTTTAAATAGCCTAACCTGCATAGCATTAGTCTCATTAATTAAGTTAAAGAAACCTGAAGCAGTAGCCTGTAGAAAAAACTATAGCTTCTACTTGGAGCACATTTGAATGGTTCATTTGATGCTCAGATGTAGTCAAGTGCAGTGGGTAAGTACGCCGTGCAGTGCTTGTCTAGTGATTACACTGACATGCATCACTATCATGCTGACCAGACCGGACACGTCGCGTGCGCGAGCGTCACAAAATACATTTAGAAATCCATGTTATTCAATTATTGCACCCACACTGCTCACGCGCGCCAACGAGCGTCTGCGATGCCAAGGGCTAAAATAGAACTCCTTTCTATTTCTGACGCAGATCGCGCTGAAAGTCCTGCCTCTCCCATCTCCTCATTGGTTTATAGAAGCAGGTACCCACGTGCCATCTCCTCATTGGTTATACCCACATGGGTGATTGAAAGACGAACTGTTTTGCCGGTTGTCGTGGTAATACTATGAAAGTTTAGATGCGATCACCATATAAGTTCAAAGATGAAAACGCCTGGAAGGAGGAGAGATGACTAGAAACGATTCGGTTGGCGTTTTATGTGTGGATTAATTGTCGGAGTAGAGGTCCTTGTGCATTTCAGGTAAAATAACAACCTAATGTTTATATCCCAGGACAAATTACCTAGCAACAGCAAGCTAGCTAAAGAGGACAAATTAGCTAGCAAGTGCAAGCTAACTAGCTAAATTGCCATACATGTTTAATGCTTTCGGCCTGTCCCGAAATTAATGTAATTCGTTCAGAGTTTGTTTTGATATTTTAACCTGCCTGACGTGATCGCGTTTGGTGTAGGGGGACAAAATAAATGTATGCACGATAGCGCACGATGGGGCACGATGGCGCACGCGCGCAGCCGGTTTGGGTTCCGTGTTAGGGCGTTTCAGGATACATATGCCACTGTGGAAAAGTTGTTTGTTAACCTTTATGATCTGATGTCTATCTTATCTGTGGTTTGTTTACTTCCACGGGACATCAATTACATACTGGGCCTTTAGCCCTTTATCATAGCTTCTAATGGGATACCATTACATACTGGGCCTTTAGCCCTTTATCATAGCTTCTAATGGGATACCATTAAATACTGGGCCTTTAGCCCTTTATCATAGCTTCTAATGGGATACCATTAAATACTGGGCATTTAGCCCTTTAGCCTTGCTTCTAATGGGATAGCATTAAATGCTGGGTATTTAGCCCTTTATCATAGCTTCTAATGGGATACCATTCTCCAAAGTTGGTAACCCTCTGGGAAATGTAAAGTTATTCTATAATTCTATTATAAACAATCAAATAAAAGGCTAGTGGGAGTGGACCTCTCAACCCACTGGAAGAGGACCAGTCCCTCCGTAGTCTCTGAAGTTTAGCATGTCAATCTAAATTTAACCATGTCACTCCATAAATCCATCCCAATGCCTGAGATCAGTACACAAACAACCAGCCACAGGTTCACATCTCCATTCTACGCTAAGAAAAAGGGGATTTCAAGACTCCTAAAGGAACACAGAAGGATATGAGGGCTCAGACTAGAAGTTGGCCTTGTTGAGGACCAACCAATCAACGATCAGGTTAACCTTCCCAAATCTTCCCATAATCATTATAGGTGCTGAAAGTAAAACTGATTCAGTGCAACAAAAACGGATCAAATGCAACTGGTGGAGGCTTTTATGTAGCCCATCTATTGCCTTATTCTCACTATAGGGGAGGCCAGTACCCGAAGCCTACAGTTCAGCCCAGTATCTCCACTTCCAGTCCAGTCCAGACTCACATTAAGCATCTCCAATCCAAAATTAAATCTAGAATCGGCTTCCTATTTCGCAACAAATCCTCCTTCACTTATGCCGCCAAACATACCCTCGTAAAACTGACTGTGCTACAGATCCTTGACTTCTGGCGATGTCATTTACAAAATAGACTCCAACACTCAACTCAGCAAATTGGATGTAGTCTATCACAGTGCCAGTTTGTCACCAAAGCCCAATATCCTACCCACCACTGCAACCTGTATGCTCTCGTTGGCTTGCCCCCGCTACATATTAGTCACCAAATCCACTGACTCCAGGTCATCTATAAGTATTTTCTAGGTAAAGCCTCGCCTTATCTCAGCTCACTGGTCACCATAGCAAAACCCACCCGTAGCACGTGCTCCAGCAGGTATAATTCAATGGTCATCCCCAAAGCCAACACCTCTTTGGCCGCCTTTCCTTCCAGTTCTCTGCTGTCAATGACTGGATCAAATTGCTAAAATTACTGGCTGGAGACTTATAACTCCCTCACTAACTTTAAGCATCAGCTAGCAGAGCAGCTTACCTGTACACAGCCCATCTGTAAACTAGCACACCCAACTACCTCATCCCCACCCTTGAATTGAAATGTTTTCTCTTTTGCACCCCAGGATCTCTACTTGCACATCATCATCTGCACATCTATATCTCCAGTGTTAATGCTAAATTGTCCCTATTTCGCAACTGTGGACAAATTATTGCCTTACCTCCCTAACCTTACTACATTTGCACACACTGTACATAGATTTTTTTTTATTGTGTTATTGTTTATGTCGCACTGCTTTGCTTCATCTTGGCCAGGTCGCAGTGGTAAATGAGAACTTGTTCTCAACTGGCCGAACTGGTTAAATAAAGGTGAAATAAAAATAAATAAAAAAAATAAAAAACTCTACCTACTGTCCAGCCCAGTAACTCTACCTACTGTCCAGCCCAGTACCTCTACCTACTGTCCAGCCCAGTAACTCTACCTACTGTCCAGCCCAGTAAATCTACCTACTGTCCAGCCCAGCACCTCTACCTACTGTCCAGCCCAGTACCTCTACCTACTGTCCAGCCCAGTACCTCTACCTACTGTCCAGCCCAGTAACTCTACCTACTGTCCAGCCCAGTACCTCTACCTACTGTCCAGCCCAGTTACTCTACCTACTGTCCAGCCCAGTACCTCTACCTACTGTCCAGCCCAGTACCTCTACCTACTGTCCAGCCCAGTACCTCTACCTACTGTCCAGCCCAGTACCTCTACCTACTGTCCAGCCCAGTACCTCTACCTACTGTCCAGCCCAGTAACTCTACCTACTGTCCAGCCCAGTAACTCTACCTACTGTCCAGCCCAGCACCTCTACCTACTGTCCAGCCCAGCACCTCTACCTACTGTCCAGCCCAGCACCTCTACCTACTGTCCAGCCCAGTAACTCTACCTACTGTCCGGCCCAGTACCTCTACCTACTGTCCAGCCCAGTACCTCTACCTACTGTCCAGCCCAGCACCTCTACCTACTGTCCAGCCCAGTAACTCTACCTACTGTCCAGCCCAGTAACTCTACCTACTGTCCAGCCCAGTACCTCTACCTACTGTCCAGCCCAGTAACTCTACCTACTGTCCAGCCCAGTAACTCTACCTACTGTCCAGCCCAGCACCTCTACCTACTGTCCAGCCCAGCACCTCTACCTACTGTCCAGCCCAGCACCTCTACCTACTATCCAGCCCAGTAACTCTACCTACTGTCCAGCCCAGTACCTCTACCTACTGTCCAGCCCAGTACCTCTACCTACTGTCCAGCCCAGTACCTCTACCTACTGTCCAGCCCAGTACCTCTACCTACTGTCCAGCCCAGCACCTCTGCCTACTGTCCAGCCCAGTACCTCTACCTACTGTCCAGCCCAGTACCTCTACCTACTGTCCAGCCCAGTAACTCTACCTACTGTCCAGCCCAGTACCTCTACCTACTGTCCAGCCCAGCACCTCTACCTACTGTCCAGCCCAGTACCTCTACCTACTGTCCAGCCCAGTAACTCTACCTACTTTCCAGCCCAGCACCTCTGCCTACTGTCCAGCCCAGTACCTCTACCTACTGTCCAGCCCAGTATGGCTTCTACTATCCAGCCCAGTATGGCTCCTACTGTCCTGCCCAGTATGGCTTCTACTGTCCAACCCAGTATGGCTCCTTTTGTCCAGCCCAGTATGGCTTCTACTGTCCAGCCCAGTATGGCCCCTACTGTCCAGCCCAGTATTGTGAAAGCAGTATTAGTCTCTCACTAATCTTAGTCTTTCTGACAGATCCAGCCCTGATCTCAATGGAGGATAGTTTCCAGTGAACTCGGCCTGGATCTGAAAGATTCCCAGCAGGCCTGACATTGACCAAAATAACCCTGGGAGCTGGATCAAGTTCAACTCTGTTTTAAGATGACCCAGAGGCCAAAGAACCTGCCCCATGCGCACGCCACAGGCCCTAAACTTGAGCTCTGTAACTACTCCCGTCACAAGTGATAGACCCATGTAGGCTACTGTTACTGTACCATCAGTATTTTTACATGTCAACTTGTAAAGAACAACACATGGAAAGTATGTAAATACAGACATGGAAATGCGATGCATATACGTAAGTGGAGGTAGGCTAGCGGCTAAGAGTGTTGGGCCAGTAACCTACAGGTTTCTAGTTTGAATCCTCGGGCCGACTAAGTGAAACATCTGTTGATGTGTCCTTGAGCAAGGCACTTAATCCTAATTGCTCCTGTAAGTCGCTCTGGATAAGTGTCTGCTAAATGACTTAAATTTCAACTTACAAGGGATAATAGAGTACAGTGCACTGCAAACTCAAGGATGTAATCAACTTGTTGTGATGCACAAATAATAAAACCACAGTATTTTGACATATGAGTGGGAGGAGAGCTATAGGAGATCATAAAAAAAAAGTATGTTTTAAATACAGTATGTACTATCCAGACACAATCTATCTCTCTTAATACACAGGATTCAATGGATATTATAGGGCTGAACTGTTCCGCCCAAGGTGGGGAAGACATGCACACTAATTAAACTGGATGGGGGAGATAAATACTAACTCCAATGGATGGGGGAGATACATACTAACTCCACTGGATGGGGGAGATACATACTAACACCACAGGATGGAGTAGATACATACTAACACCACAGGATGGAGTAGATACATACTAACACCACAGGATGGAGTAGATACATACTAACACCACAGGATGGAGTAGATACATACTAACACCACAGGATGGAGTAGATACATACTTACTACCACAGGATGGAGTAGATACATAATAACACCACAGGATGGAGTAGATACATAATAACTCCACAGGATGGAGTAGATACACACTAACACCACAGGATGGAGTAGATACACACTAACTCCACTGGATGGAGTAGATACATAATAACTCCACTGGATGGAGTAGATACATACTAACTCCACTGGATGGAGTAGATACATACTAACTCCACTGGATGGAGAAGATACATACCAACTGTGCCCTATCAGAAGCCACCTCCTTTTTATTCATGGGGCATTAGCCCCAGCCTCTAAATCAGGAGGGTCGTGTCAGCCAACGGTAGTTTGTTTAGCACGCATCAACACGGAACAGGCCTGGAAACGGCCGCTGTCCTCATCCTTCAGAAAGCACATAATCTCAGATAGACTTTAGCCTAGGACTCACACACAAGCATAGAAGACGCTGTCCAAAGGCCTGACTGCTGCAATAAAACACGCTACGTCCAGTCAACATGACAGGGCTGTCAGTGAAACATACATAGTTATAATCAACGACATATTGATAATAATTTGGTGGGTGCTTATGTTTGCCTTATTCCACACATGTACAAGTGTGTATTAAAATGCATGTGTGAATTGGAAATGTTTTTGTTTTTTTTTGCATTCCACTGAGACACCCTCGGAGAATGGAGTCACGGCCAGGGTCTGCCATTATCAACAGCGACCCTGGAGCAATTAGGGGTAATTAAGTGCCTTGCTCAAGTCATTAACTGAAAGAATCTCCTGTAATACGTGTGGGGGTGGGTGTGTGTGTGGGGGGGGGGGGGGGTCTTTTTAACATCATTGAGATTTGACTCTGAATTAAATACAGGGACTAGAGGGAGGTTTGAGTAGAGTGACGCATATCAGCATCAATGCATTTGAGTGTAATGTGGTAGCCGAGGCCCAGGGAGAGAGGTAAAGATATGATGTGTGTCGAGGTTGTGTTTAGACAGGGAAATTCAATAATGGCCCTGATGCACTTGAATGAGACAGGATATGAGATGGTGGTGCCATTAGCCAGCTCTCAGAAGGTCTGGTGAGAGAGAGAGACCAACAAGAGGGGAGAGAGAAATAGTGTGTGTGTGTGTGTGTGTGAGAGAGAAACAGACAGAGGGAGAGAGGGAGAGAGATAGAGAGAGTGGGGGGGGGGAGAGAGAGAGACAGAGAGAGGGAGAGAGACAAGCAGGGGCCTCCAGCATGATAAAAGCGTCACAATGGATTTGTGTTTGTCCGCCCCGACTTCAAAACATGGGAGATGGCTGAGCAGCATACCTTCCTCCCCCTAACTATTCCCCAGGTCGTTGCTGTAAATGAGAACGTGTTCTCAGTCAACTTACCTGGTAAAATAACGGTAAAATAAAATAAAAAAGCATAATCTATCTGCTCCCTGGGGAGAGGGAGATAACCTGGATACACCTTCTTGGGTGAGAGCTGTCGGCTAAGATAATGTTCAGATATCGGAAAAGTAAGGGGAGAGTCATGTTGAGAATTGGCTCTCAATTCGTTGAGAGATCCATTTGCAGACCAAACTTTGAACAATAACAGATTTGAAGGTAGCTTTTGGTATAATCCATCATATTTGTCTTGGAAGAAGGGTATTTTGTTTTGTTTATTCCCCCCATGTTGTGGACGGTTTGCACACTTTGTCATAATGGTGTGAGCAGTGTGTTCATATTCACATGTATGGTATTTTGTATTTTACTAGGATCCCCATTAGCTGTTGCGAAAGCAGCAGCTACTCTTCCTGGGTTCCACAAAAAAAGCATGAAACATTACATAATACAGAACATTAATAGACAAGAACGGCTATCAACATGTAATGTGAATCTCTAGGTAAGACGATAAAATCAGAGTTTAACTGATCAAAAATAGTGTCCATTCTGTAGATAGACCAGAGTGAGAAACAGACACATTTTCCATCGTCAACAGTTCTCCTTGTTGACTCTTCTGGACGCCTCAGCCTAGGCATACTCTGTGCCGTGTAGATGACTGAGCTTCTCGAGGCAATATCACCAAGTCACGGAGGTACCTTTAACATTTAATATGCCATTTGGAGTCAGCCTTCAATACCCACTCCACAGGACTGCTCTGGGGAGGAATCCAAATCCAATGCTTTACAGTTCAACACAAAGACTCCCCACACAAAAATGTACTTGGGTTCCTTTCACTATATGAGCTAATATATTTACTGTGAACACTTGGCCATTGAAGATTTTGAGTGCAAATCCTTGTAGACTTATTAGACACGCCTGCTTCTCATGGGGTATTCATCAGTCCGAAAAACACTCTCTGGCTGTCCTATATCTCCAGGCCACAAAGTGAAGCGGCATCTTTTCCTCAGCTTTCAAATCGAACACATACAAATCATGATTGATTTTATAAATGTTGAGCCAAGCAATACATTTTTTGCTTCATGTCATATTTTTTTCATGGCGGTGGGTTATTGTGGATGTTTAATAAGTAATTTTACTCGTGAGAATGTGAGTTAAAAGGGTGCAATCTATGGACGGGTTAAAGAGGCAGAGGACAAATATGGTGTCAGCAAAATGCATCTGGAAAGGTTTAAAAAAAAGTCTAAACGGCCCTGATGGACTTGAATGTTCTACAGTTCTGAATTCGTTCATGTGTATTCTATCCTCTCCTTGATGGAGTAATATCTCTGCCTTCCTCATCGTATCACAGCAAGATCTGCCAAATGGGAGCATCATAATCATATTCATCATGTTCTTCCCTCTAGCTGCCCCAAAACATTTCATCATGTCCAATCTGTGGCTTACATAACCATGCAGATGATTCAACAACAACGTGAGATTGCACTGTTGCCAAACACCAGTGTTTGGGGTATACCACATGACTGAGGAGAGCGGGCAAATTTACACTACAATGCATTCAGTAGCGATCAGTTCAACTGGTTGTGCCGCGCAATGTAAAAAGGCACAGTTCTAATTCTTTCATGTTTTTTTGTATTAATGTTTTAATTAGTATAGTTATGCTTTCAAACGTATCGGTTCTGTGATTTTTTTTTCTTTCCCTTGCTTCTGAAGACAGTTCATGCTATTACAAGATACAATAATTCTCATTCTTTACACTCTCCAGTCAACTCATTGTCAAACAGCAATATGACATATAAACTTGTAGAATGCCCAGGAAATCCTTTTCGTTTTGCATTAACATGGTCATCATGATAATTTATGATTTATAGGTTACCTACACACCACATTGTGCGCTAAAATGTAAATGGGGCTAGCCTAACACTTAGGTTCCACTGTAGCCTAAAGTTTGGAAAGGTTATATAAGGTTGTGAAAAACGCATCATGAATGGGGGCTGAGGGTTAATACAAATGTAATATTCCAGGTGTTGTCTTCCTTATAAACATGTTACGTAGCATGTCGCAGTGCAAACGTACTTCTAGGCTACCTTGCATTTGTTTAATATTCCAATCATTTCAAACCCTTTCAAATGAAAACCCGTGTCATAGATCAAACAAATCTGTCAAAAACGAACCTAAATTAAGGATTAAGTATTAATAGGCTATTACCAATGATTGTATGCTGATGACGGGAGTAATCATACACTATTTGTACACATGCACAAACCATGTACTATATATACATGGTTAAATAGTACATGGTTTGTACATGTGTACAAATAGTGTATGATGGGTCAATAACGAGGCTATATATAACGAGGCTATATATATATATATATATATATATATAGCCTCGTTAATGACACATGTACAAACCATGTACTATTTAACCATGTATATATAGTACATGGTTTGTACATGGTTTGTACATATATATATAGCCTCGTTATTGACCCAATTAGGGGTATTCAATTCTAATTTCCCTATGGAGTTATGTAAAATAGTGCAAATGACTAACCTATCTGCTGCGGTGAGTAATTGTTTTTTGGAAGACTACAAGAAATAGGCTATTGTTATCCCTGTCGACAGTAGACTGAAATCAGTCCAGGTTGCTTTAAAAAGCATGTTTCAGGTCTAAATTTACCAGACAGAAATGCAACAGACTCTTTCCGATTATCATGGGCTTGAATTGGATATGTATAGGCTATTGATTTTAGAAAAGGAAAAGCAAATCACGTATGCATCGATACTGGAATCGATGCGTAAGTGGAAAAATAAAATAGTAATCCTAAACCAGATCTGTAAATATTCCCATTATTAATACACTATTCGAATGGTTCTTACCTGATGCGAATAGTTCACAATCCAATGCCAACGCGATTTAGAAAGTCACATTAACCGACCAAACACTCCAGCGACCGCTTTTATTTGCACAAATGCAACCTCCGCAGCAATGGTAGTGAACCAAACCTAAAGGGTTTCAACACTCAATGAATAAAGTGTCAGACTGGAGCCGCTGTCAGATTGTGGGAGGCATTCACATTAGTCTACTTCCTGTTACATCACGAATTAGCCTACAGCTCTTCAGGAGAACCCACCAACCCACCACACAGATTGCATGATATAGACCGGGGATGGGAAACTTTGATAGGGGTGGGGCACACAAAACGTCTGAAATCATCATGGGGCGGCGCAGTGGCTCGCGCATCTGTATACGCACATCCTTACCCACACATGTAGTCAGGGCCGGACCAAGTCTTTTGCGAAATTTTGTTAACCCCACCTTGCCAGCAAAGCACTTTGCCAGCAAAGCACCTTGCCAGCAAAGAAAAATGTTGAGTTAATTTCCTGCAATTCTACACATTTTGCCATGTGGCATAGAGAACATCTTGCAGTTTTACAGTTAATGCCCTGCAATTCTACACGCTTTGCCATAGTGTGGAGAGAAATGTTTGCAGTTTTTAATATATCTGTCACGACCTGCACGTATGTCTCTATTTTGGTTTGGTCAGGGTGTGATTTGGGTGGGCATTCTATGTTCTTTTGTCTATGTTTTGTATTTCTTTGTGTTTGGCCCGGTGTGGTTCTCAATCAGAGGCAGCTGTCTATCTTTGTCTCTGATTGAGAACCATACTTAGGTAGCTTTTTCCCACATGGTTTTTGTGGGTAGTTAATTTCTGTTTAGTGTTTTCACCTTACAGGACTTTTTTGGTTATTCTCTTGTTTATTTTTGTTATAATGTTCAGTTTTAATAAAACAAGCATGAACACTTACCACGCTGCGCTTTGGTCCGATGATTCCTCTTCTTCAGACGACGATTACGTCGCAATATTTGAGTGAGAGTGACTAACAAATTCAACGGGGGGCCGGGCCAGGTCGGTAATTTGACCATGTTAACTACAAATGTAGATAGCTGGCCACTAGACTAATTTACCAATCTAAAACATGTTAGCTGACATGGGCTAATTGAGTGACTGTCAGTGACTGACATAACAATAAACTGCTGATGCACAAACACATTTTGAAATTGTACCTTGTGTATTTGTCACCGATTCCACTGGAACTTTCATTACACACACCTGGCCACTATTCCCACGGATTGTATTTGTATGTATGTGTCCTTTGTTCACCATGGTGCTAACCATTTATTGTTACATTGTCCGTTGGTGCGTGTGCTGTGTGTTTTGGGCTTTCGTGCCCTTGTGGATTGCGCAGATGATCATGGGTCTCGTCCCGTGTGTTAATCATCGTGCACGTGTGTTATTTATTCAAGGTACTCCTCGCTCTTTTGTTTGGGTTTGTGTCTGCAGAGTTTGATCCAATGCATTGGCTGTAAACATTCGGCCTGGTTCTAAATGACAGGAACATACCCGCAATTCGATGTCTTCTCATATGGAAGAAGCTCGGTCTGTCTACGCATAACAAACCTTTGAGTGTTCATCTCATTATTAGACTTGGTTTATCCCATAGGCTTTATCATAAGTAGGTAAACTGACTGACATACAGGTAACTATTTTTTACTTTAGTTTATTTGGTCAATATTTTCTTAACTCTTTCTTGAACTGCACTGTTGGTTAAAGGCTTGTAAGTAAGCATTTCACGGTAAAGTCCACACTTGTATTCGAAACATGTGACAAATAAAGTTTGATTTGAACTGTCCAAATCAGTTAAAAACTTGAGTAAATGAGGGATACAAAGTATGGTGAAAGCGGGTGCTTCCACACGGGTGTGGTTCCTGAGTTATTTAAGCAATTAACATCCATCATGCTTAGGCTCATGTGTAAAAAATGCTGGGCAAGCCATACTTTTGGCTATCATTTTGGCTACCATGGCTATGCCCCCATAGGATGACAATGCCCCTATCCACAGGGCACGAGTGTTCACTGAATGGTTTGATGAGCATGAAAACGATGTAAACCATATGTCATGGCCGTCTCAGTCACCAGATCTCAACCCAATTGAACACTTATGGTAGATTCTGGAGCAGCACCAGCGTTTTACACCAAATGGTATTTCTCGTGGAAGAATAGTGTCACAGCTCGAAAACTGTTTTGGACATAGTCTCATTTCTAATCTATCGAGGTCATTACATTATTATAAAAAAATATGAATGTAGGCTATGATTGCAGAGAAATTCCCAACAAACGAATAGGTCATTTGTCAATTTGGAGTCATATATCATTCAAGTGAAGGCCATTATGGAAACGTTAGAACTATCATGATAATACAACACTGCCCCCCTGTGTCTAAGTGATGCACTTGTCAGTGGAGTCAATTCCAATAGCCTGCTGTACTGCAATATGAAAGGGGACTTGGAACAGAATGAACATCTGCACAAAAATGCAATGTTGATGACTATGCCAAATTAAACGTAGTCTCCAATGGGTTGCTGATATGTTGTTTTCACCTGGGTAAAAAAAAAGACAATGGAAAAAATTAACATGACAAGATATTACTCACATGAAGGGGTAAAATAATGAAACAGATCATTTACAGTAATTGATATAGATAATGTACAGTACTTGATACAGATAATGTGCTTTATTGTATGATATTACATGTGCAGTGCTTTTGGGATAATTAATGTTCATCATTTGTCAAAAAAATAACTTGTCTGGTGTCCTCAGGAAGAAAAAAAATACAATTATATACCGGTATTTGGTATGTGACAGTAAAAAAAAATGTATAAAATTGTGATATTACAAAAACAAATCTTCTTACAAACGGTTAAAAGGTTACAATAAGCAATACAACATTACACAATAGGCCAAAACAAGCCTTTTATACAATTGCTGCAAGACTACAAGGACATACCAAAGTCAAATAAGAATGATATAAATAAAGACTCATTCAAAAGTAGTGTATGTAGGAAGGGTTTAATAAGAAGTAGGAAGGGTTTAATAAGAAGTAGGAAGGGTTTAATATTAATAGGAAGTAGGAAGGGTTTAATAGGAAGTAGGAAGGGTTTAATAGGAAGTAAGAAGGGTTTCACAGGAAGTAGGAAGGGTTTCATAGGAAGTAGGAAGGGTTTCATAGGAAGTAGGAAGGGTTTCATAGGAAGTAGGAAGGGTTTCATAGGAGGTAGGAAGGGTTTAATAGGAAGTAGGAAGGGTTTCATAGGAGGTAGGAAGGGTTTAATAGGAAGTAGGAAGGGTTTCATAGGAAGTAGGAAGGGTTTAATAGGAAGTAGGAAGGGTTTAATAGGAAGTAGGAAGGGTTTAATAAGAAGTAGGATGGGTTTAATATTAATAGGAAGTAGGAAGGGTTTAATAGGAAGTAGGAAGGGTTTCATAGGAAGTAGGAAGGGTTTAATAAGAAGTAGGAAGGGTTTAATAAGAAGTAGGAAGGGTTTAATATTAATAGGAAGTAGGAAGGGTTTAATAGGAAGTAGGAAGGGTTTAATAGGAAGTAAGAAGGGTTTCATAGGAAGTAGGAAGGGTTTCATAGGAGGTAGGAAGGGTTTCATAGGAAGTAGGAAGGGTTTCATAGGAAGTAGGAAGGGTTTCATAGGAAGTAGGAAGGGTTTCATAGGAAGTAGGAAGGGTTTCATAGGAAGTAGGAAGGGTTTCATAGGAGGTAGGAAGGGTTTCATAGGAAGTAGGAAGGGTTTCATAGGAAGTAGGAAGGGTTTAATAGGAAGTAGGAAGGGTTTAATAGGAAGTAGGAAGGGTTTAATAGGAAGTAGGAAGGGTTTAATAAGAAGTAGGATGGGTTTAATATTAATAGGAAGTAGGAAGGGTTTAATAGGAAGTAGGAAGGGTTTCATAGGAAGTAGGAAGGGTTTAATAGGAAGTAGGAAGGGTTTAATAGGAAGTAGGAAGGGTTTAATAGGAAGTAGGAAGGGTTTAATAGGAAGTAGGAAGGGTTTAATAGGAAGTAGGAAGGGTTTAATAGGAAGTAGGAAGGGTTTAATAGGAAGTAGGAAGGGTTTAATAGGAAGTAGGAAGGGTTTAATAGGAAGTAGGAAGGGTTTAATAGGAAGTAGGAAGGGTTTAATAGGAAGTAGGAAGGGTTTAATAGGAAGTAGGAAGGGTTTAATAAGAAGTAGGAAGGGTTTAATATTAATAGGAAGGGTTTAATAGGAAGTAGGAAGGGTTTAATAAGAAGTAGGAAGGGTTTAATAAGAAGTAGGAAGGGTTTAATATTAATAGGAAGGGTTTAATATTAATAGGAAGAAGGAAGGGTTTAATAGGAAGTAGGAAGGGTTTAATAGGAAGTAGGAAGGGTTTAATAGGAAGTAAGAATGGTTTAATAGGAAGTAGGAAGGGTTTAATATGAAGTAGGAAGGGTTTAATAGGAAGTAGGAAGGGTTTAATATTAATAGGAAGTAGGAAGGGTTTAATAGGAAGTAGGAAGGGTTTAATAGGAAGTAGGAAGGGTTTAATATGAAGCCTTGATTTAGACAGATCGAAACAAGATGTTGCTGTTCTTCTTCTTTATACGAATGACCTTCCCTTTGTGATGCTGATCTGAAAATGAAACAGCACAAATGAGTCATGTTTTAACACTTCTCCAGGGCACCCGTATGTCTTTAATTTAAAAAAAACTTGAAACAAATAAATATAATTAACAGTGTTTTTGTAAATTAACAGTTAAGATATGCAATGAATGCTACACTAGTTGCCTTGGTAACCAAACAAACAGACTTGCTAGTTTAGCAAACCAAAAGATCAATCTTAGCGTGTTATTATGAAAATCAAATTCAACAATGCCAATAGTTTTTTAAATTAGACTTTTGCTTTCAAAACCAGCTCAAACATAGAACATGTAAGAATGAACAAAAGGCACATTTGCAGGTAGAAATGTGTTCAACATCCACTTTAAGCTCATGCTATATTCTGGCTGGTATAGTGGAAATTCTGAATCAGGTGTGTTAATGCTGGGGATGGAACAAAAGCCTGCAAGCCCAGGTAGCTCTATAGGGCTGGTGTTGGAGATAACAGATAACGTAGATCTTACCTGGCTTCACACACATCTTCATGCAGTGTCTCTTGTGGACAAAGTTGTTCTTGTTTCCCCCGCAGCCATTGTAGCGCAACGACTGACATCTCTTTGTCTTGGGGTTGTACACGTATCTCCTCTCAGTTCTCTCCTCTCCATCACATGTTGTGCCCCTGTCAATGGGACTGAGACACAAGTCCGGAGGATTGAAGTCTGAAAGAAATGCACAGAAGCAATTGTAAGATGAAATGACGTGCTAACAGCACAAGTCATGGTGTACAACAATGACTCCAAAGACACATTTTCTAAGTATGTAAGTATCTAGGCTACATCTGCAGTTTAGTTCTGATAAAACACACTTCTCTAAAAGCCTGGATGTGAGGTTCATGGAAATCTACTGTTAAAGTTACTAGTAGAACCTACTGCTACTACTATTACTTTGTACATGTACCATAACAAAGGAAACTTCATTTTCACCACCTCAATACCACCTCAAGCGTCAAACTGCGGAGAGAAAAACACCAACAAAATGTCAGCCTTTGGTTGAGGAAGTACTGAAGATCTCCTATATCACTTGACTGGAATGACAACCACGTATACAGAGACTCTCCTGAACTGGATTCACTGACCTGGGTGGAATTCTGTAACATGACTCACAACTACTTGTCTGTGACTGAGTGATGGCCAAAGACTCCCTGCTCCCCTTTGCACTGCGTTGTTACCTCTGGACCAGACACTGGTGTTTCTGAACACTAACGCTCTCCTCATACCTTGTACACTCCCATTTTAATAGCAGTGAATCAATGTCACATGCAAGGAGGAGAAGGGAGGAGGTACTGTGGGCACTATGCTGCCTTTATACGTTGTAGTGTGTTTACCAGCAGCTAAACTATTTCTGAGATGGCGCATGTAAAATGACTGTCTCTCTCTTACCTAGCTATTGTAGTTGCCGTCGTACACATGTAAAATGACTGTCTCTCTCTTACCTAGCTATTGTAGTTGCCGTAGTACACATGTAAAATGACTGTCTCTCTCTTACCTAGCTATTGTAGTTGCCGTAGTACACATGTAAAATGACTGTCTCTCTCTTACCTAGCTATTGTAGTTGCCGTAGTACACATGTAAAATGACTGTCTCTCTCTTACCTAGCTATTGTAGTTGCCGTAGTACACATAACAAACGACTGCTCTCCTGAATTCCTGTGCTTCCTGTGGCCTGGTGTTTGTGATAGTGCTGCTGCCCATGTGCAAAGCGCCTCACAGTATTAGTAGTTGTGATACTGTAGTTAACTTAAAGGGAGTGACATCACACCACCACGAGGGGCTGCCAAGAGACTGGAGCAATACAGTGGTGTTCCCAGCATTGACAGATCCACAGGGGTACAGGGTTTGTTGAATAAATAAAGATGGATACAAACATGAACTCAAAATACATAAACATTGTTGTCTTACCAGTTACTTTGAGAGACTGCACACTGGGCTGGCTATGGGGTTGTGGGACGGTGTCCTTCAATTTAGGGGCCACATCCAATTTAAGGGCCACAGTGGGGTTTTCTGCAATGAAACAAAAGCATGGTTAGAGTTTAATTCCATAATAAGTTAATAAATTAAATTCCATAATAAGTCCATAATAAGCATTTAATAGAAATGTACTATAATACAAACAGTGTACTACTCTGTTGTTAAAACCTGTTTACCAATGAAGTAGCATTATAATATTAACATACAGCATAGAGAAGTTATTACACTTATGGACTCAGGGTTGATGAAGAGAAAAATTATTTGGAGCCCAAGGAAGATTGATTAAGGATTCTGATACACAATGACAAAGTAATTATTTTGGAGTTATCGTCAATTTTGTTTCTTACATTGCTTGGTCACAGGAGAAAAATGTATTGGTAATTTTTGGGGACAAATGCAGTCAATGACTGTAAAAAAAAATCTAAATCGGGCCTGTGTCTAAAATGATTGAATATGCAAAAAAAAAATATATATATATATATATATATGTAAAATGAAGGTGTAACATGACTTGATGGTCAGTCAACAAGATCATTTTCAAGTAAGTGCAATATTCACAAGATTCACTGTAGCAAACACGAGAGTAATTTGGGCTTTCAAAGAGGTATAACTATCTTAGAACAGCAAACTTTTTAAGGCATCAGAGAAGTACTACTGTATACTCCCCTAGTACATTTACATGTTAGTCATTAAGCAGCTGTAGAAAGTCATAGAAAGTACATTTTTCCTTAATAAAGAAGCTTCCAGCAAAGTCAGTGCTAGTAAGAAAAGGCCTATGGTTGGTTGGTCCCTTTTGGACTACCTGGGTTCTGGCATCTAGCCTGGCACTCTTTCATACTCTTGAAGTTGTTGGCGTTGCCGAAGCAGCCTCCATAGTAGAACTGCTTGCACTCCTGGCTCTGGTTGTCAAATAAGTAGCGAGTCACCAGACCTCGACATGGCCCCGGAGCCTCCTCCAGGTGACAGGGACTCTTGTCAACTAGAGACAGATGGAGGGAGATGGAGAGAGGGAAGAGAGAGAGATAACATTATTGAGATAATGAAAAGGGGAGAACATTATTGAGCCTCCTCCATGTGACAGGGACTCTTGTCAACTATAGACAGATGGATGGAGAGAGAGAGGGCAGAGAGCGAGACAGATAACATTATTGAGATACTGAAAAGAGGAGAAATGAGTACCAGCTAGTGAGTCATTTGAAAAGATGACAGCAGGAAATGTTGAAAAAAGTACAGTATGGAAGATAGGCTTCCTGTTCCCCTAAGTCAAATACAATCTACACTACACTGCAATCTACCCTTGGACCAGTAAATTGACTTCCAGGCAAACTGTGAATAATAGAGAAAAAGAGGTGGCACTAACACTCTGGAGAGCTAGAGACACTGACAGAAAATATGATGAGAGGGGGAGGAGGTGGAAAGAGAGAGAAGACATACTCAGGCATGGAGGAAGATAGAAGGTCGGCTGCTGACACAGTTAGTTATGAACGGATAGGCAGTTTGAGAAACAGACGCCTCACAAGTCCTCGACTGGCAGCTTCATTAAATAGTACCCGCAAAACACCAGTCTCAACGTCAACAGTGAAGATGCTGGCCTTCTAGGCAGAGTTGCAAAGAAAAAGCCATATCTCAGACCTGCCAATAAAAATAAAAGATGGGCAAAAGAACACAGACACTGGACAGAGGAACTCTGCCTAGAAGGCCAGCATCCCGGAGTCGCCTCTTCACTGACGTTGAGACTGGTGTAGACGTCATCTAGAGGGTGATTGATTTGATGTCGCCCCATCTATAGGACACATCCCACAGCTGAAATTACTTGACCAGGGCCAAGCCCCAGTAGATAAAAGTCACTTCATATCCTGACACTTCATGGCTATGATATAGCTTTTTTTTCTCTTGAATTAATACAAATATTTCAGTTAAGTGGCCATCCATTACCGGGCGAGACATCCCATAATTGAAGAGGTCATGAATATATAGATGCTGAAATTAAAGCTGTACTAATACCTCAGCCTCTCTGAGTTCTAGAAGAGTCTGAGACAAACTAATAACTGTCATCCCCAAATATGTTGTGAATAATTATATATTGTATCCTACTGTTTATCCCTTTATCACCAAATATCAAGTGCTTTTTCATTTCTGAACACCGCTTTACCAGATTGTGTTAAAGCATGTCAGAAAGAATGACTTGACTTTAACAGTAACACAACAAGAGAGCAGAGACTTCTTTCCTTTGTGTTTGTGTGACCCAGCCCGTTGAATAATTCAAACCAGTGATTCACCCGAAAGGCATCTAAGGTGAAGAAAGCTATCAGTGTTTTGGTGGTGAATTACTTGTGACCCATCAGAATAATATGTCCCTCTGTCTTTCAAGGTTATGGCTGCTGTCCAACTTGACATACTGGAATTTTCCAGGTGAAAGGAGTTGTCCAATATACTACAGCCCTGTTCTAATACTCATATATATAAGTATGTGGAATCATTAGTGGATTTGGATACACCCATTGCTGACAGGTGTATAAAATCGAGCACACAGCCATGCAATCTTCATAGACAAACATTGTCAGTAGAATGGCCTTACTGAAGAGCTCAGTGACTTTCAATGTCGCACCGTCATAGAATGCCAGCCTTCCAACAATTCAGTTTGTTGGATTTCTGCCCTGCTAGAGCTGCCCATTGTAAGCGCTGTTATTGTGAAGTGGAAACATCTAGGAGCAACAAAGGCTCTGCCGTGAAGTGGTAGGCCACACAAGCTCAAAGAATGGGACCCTCCGAGTGCTGAAGTGCGTAGCGCGTAAAAATCGTCTGTCCTCGATTGCAGCACTCACTAACGGGTTTCAAACTGGAGGCAGCGTCAGAACAATAACTGTTCGTCGGGAGCTTCATGAAATGGGTTTCCATGGCCGAGCAGCCGCACACAAGCCTAAGATCACCATGCGCAATGCGAAGCATTGGCTGGAGTGGTGTGAAGCTTGCCGCCATTGGACTCTGGAGCAGTGGAAATGCGTTCTCTGGAGTGATGAATCACGCTTCACCATCTGGTGTTACCTGAGACTAGTCCTGCATCTCTGATGGTGAGAACACAACCTGCCCCAATGCATAGTGCCAACTGTAAAGTTTGGTGGAGGAGTAATAAAGGTCTGGGGCTGTTTTTCATGGTTTGGGCTAGGCCCAACTTCATATTAAAGACCATGATTTTGGAATGAGATGTTCGAGGAACAGGTGTCCACATACTTTTGGTCATGTAGTGTAGCTTTCACCTGGTCAGTCTATGTCATGGACAGAGCAGGTGTTCTTACTGTTTTGTACACTCAGTGTATATATTTATATAGCGTATATATGTAATCAGAGGAAGCTGGTGGGAGGAGCTGTAGGACGACGGGCTCATTGTACTGTCTGGAATGTAATTAATGGAACGGAGTCAAACGTCAAGGTCTACCGTCTGAGTCACAAAGGACAACACATCCTTCCCTGCTCCTATCCTTGAAGTAACTATTGACCTGACATGACATAAATGGTGAAAGCAATGCGGTGGAAAGCTTGCTTACGACAATCCAGTCATGACAGATCTACGAGGGAGGGAGGGAGGCAGGACGGATGCATTTCAAGACTATTACATTTGTGCCATTGTATTCTGTTAGAGGCATTAAAAACTAATGGCCGCTAGATGGAGCCATTCATACTCTAATGTATCCCACAACAAGGCCTCAGCTTCATCAGGACTGACTGATAGAGAGGATATCCTTTAAAAGAGGAATTAAGAGCTAGAAATAAAACAGGGTTAAGCCTTGACACTGACACCATCTGACGCGTTGACACTCCCATACTCACATTGACTAAGGATGTCCCCTTGTCTGAAGAGAACTCTCTGAGACTGTATCTCTGATGGTGTGACATAATACTGTGTTGTAGTGTTGGAGATGCTACCTGAGAGTAGTCCTGTATCTCTGATGGTGTGACATAATACTGTGTTGTAGTGTTGGAGATGCTACCTGAGAGTAGTCCTGTATCTCTGATGGTGTGACATAATACTGTGTTGTAGTGTTGGAGGTGTTTCCTGAGAGTAGTAGAGGACTGCATACAGGTGAACAGTGGCCAACGATTTATATGCCATTTATGCAGCAATGTAAAAAAGGTTACGGGTGGTTTACAGTTGACAGTATACGTTTTGACGAGCCTTCCACACAACACGTCTATAGCGATTAGGGGCCTAAACTGGCAGAGCTGAGTAAGTGAACGTTGGAATTTCCAGGAGCGAGTGAAATAATGGGAGCTCTGGACTACAGCTAGAGCTGTGATCTACACAGGGCTCCCCCATTCTTCTAAACTCTCATGTTGTTCAGCCTGTTTGTGTGGTAGGGTGTTAGGGGTGAGGGCACCAGAGTGGAAGGAGGCCAGGGACCTCTGTGACATATAATGCCCTGACACAGTAGGGGTAATGAGATATGGCCCTCTGTAGCCACGGAGCTCGCAGCCAACAAAATGAGCCGTGGGCTTCGCAAAGTAATTCCATTATTCTTTGTCCTCTTTGGCAGTTTAAGATGACGACAATGTCTTGCCACAAGCTTGGAACAGTGTGGGACTTTATGACTAAGGCCTTGAGCCTACTTAATGAAGTGAGTTTTACCCATAAAACGCTTTGAACACCTGGAGAAGTGTTGTATAAATCCATTATCATCATCATTATCATCATCATTATCATCATCCATTGTCTGAATTTACAGAAACTGGTGGAGAGCAGACAGATTGATTAGGTAAAAGGTAAATGAGTTGTCATTACTGAAATGGTGTTCCTATTAGTTTAACATTTTCCTTTTAAGACTTTGAGAGAGAAATATGTTCCTTGAGAATTTCTGTTAACCTGCGAAGAAGCCATTACGACAACAGTCTTCATATTATTCCCATTCATGCGGGTATTGAGAGAGTAAAGTAAATGTCACATTGTGACAACATGACAATATCTGAGGTGTTTCATGTGTCCTTGACTGTTGACTCCTACATTGACTTTCTTTTCTTCGTTTGTTATTTTTCTTCTTTTCACGTGAGGTTTGGTAGCAATAGAAGCACATTGTGACATTGTCTCTTGACATAATTATGACTACTTCATTTCAGTGGAACATGATGGCAAGATGGCGCCGATAGAGATACCAACTTCTAGTCCTTAGGAAACTGTGCAGTTTTTTGTTTTTTTTCTGTATTATTTATTACATTGCTAGCCCTGAAAACGTGAAGTGTTATTACATACAACTGGAAAGAATTATTGGATATCAGAGAGACGTCAACTTACCAGTACAACCAGCACTATGACCAGGAATACAACTTTCCCAAAGCAGATCCTTTATCTGCACCTCCCAGGGCATTTGAACAGATTCCAGAGGCCGACCCAAAACAACGCCGCCGGAAGAGAGGGTGCCGGGGTGATCTTCTATTGAGGCTTCGGATGCGAGCACACAACCCACCACTCCCGAGTATATTATTCGCTAATGTCCAGTCCCTAGTTAACAACGTTGACGAAATCTGGCCAAGAGTTGCTTTCCAAAGAGATATCCTGGATTGTAACATGCTCTGTTTCACAGCGACATGGCTAGCTGGGGACATGCTGTCGGAGTCCGTACAGCCAACGGGATTTTCAGTGCATCGCGCCGACAGGAATAAACATCCCTCCGGTAAGAAGAAGGGTGGAGGTGTATGTTTTATGATTTGATTCATAGTGTAATTGTAACAACACATAGGACCTCGTCCTTTTGTTCATCTGACTTAGAATTCCTCACAATCAAATGCCGACCGTATTATCTCCCAAGAGAACTCTCCTCGGTTATCATCACAGCCGTATATCACTCTGCAAGAAGATACCAAGACGGCCATCAAGGAACTTCACTGGACTTTATGCAATCTGGAAACCATATATCCTGAGGCTGCATTTATTGTAGCTGGGGATTTTAATAAAGCTAATTTGAAAACAAGGCTACCTAAATTCTATCAGCATATAGATTGCTGTACACGAACGAGTAACATGCTCAACCATTGTGTAACGTTCGTCTTCCTCCTCGTCTGAGGAGGAGCAAGGATCGGACCCAAAGCGCAGCGTGGTTTGAATACATGATTTAATATATTATAAACGAAGACGAAAAAACACTTGACAAAATACAAAACAATAAACGACGTGAACAAACGAACGAAAACAGTACCGTGTAGCGAACAAACACAGACACAGCAACAATCACCCACAAACAACCAGTGAAAACAGCCTACCTTAATATGGCTCCCAATCTGAGACAATGACAAACACCTGTCTCTGATTGAGAAACATATTAGGCCAAACGAACAAACCTAAACATAGAAACAAATAACATAGACTGCCCACCCCAACTCACGCCCTGACCATACTAAATAAATACAAAACAAGGGAAATAAGATCAGGAACCTGACACATTGCTACTCTAACTTCCACGATGCATACAAGGCCCTCCCCCGCCCTCCTTTTGGCAAATCTGACCATGACTCCATCTTGTTGCTCCCCTCCTATAGGCAGAAACTAAAACAGGAAGCACCCGTGCTTAGGTCTATACAACGCTGGACTGACCAATCGGATTCCACGCTTCAAGATTGCTTCGATCACTTGGACTGGGATATGTTCAGGGTAGCCTCAGAGAACATCATTGACATATACGCCTAATACAAACAGTGTAGCTATTCCCTCCGTAAGGCAATCAAAAAAGCAAAGTGTCAGCATAGAGATAAAGTGGAGTCGTAATTCAACGGCTCAAACACGAGACGTATGTGGCAGGGTCTACAGACAATCACGGATTACAAAAAGAAAACCAGCCCCGTCGAGGACATTGACGTCTTGCTTCCAGACAAATTAAACAACTTAGTTGCGTGCTTTGAGGACAATACAGTGGCATCGACACAGCCCGCAACAAAAGACTGTGGACCCCCCTTCTCCATGGCCGACGTGAGTAAAAAATGTAAACGTGTTAACCCTTGCAAGGCTGCCAGCCCAGACAGCATCCCTAGCCGCGTCCTCAGAGCATGCACAGACCAGCTGACTGGTGTGTTTACGGACATATTTAATCAATCCCTATCCCATATCCTTCAAGATGGCCACCATTGTTCCTGTTCCCAAGAAAGCTAAGGTAACTGAACTAAATGACTATCGCCCCGTAGCACTCACTTCTCCCATCATGAAGTGCTTTGAGAGACTAGTCAAGGATCATATCACCTCAACCCTACCTAACACCCTAGACCCACTTCAATTTGCTTACCGCCCCAATAGGTCAACAAACGATGCAATCGCCATCACACTGCACACTGCCCTTTCCAATCTTGACAAGAGGAATACCTATGTAAGAATGCTGTTGATTGACTCCAGCTCAGCATTCAACAACATAGTACCCTCCAAACTCTTTATTAAGCTTGAGACCCTAGGTCTCAACCATGCCCTGTGCAACTGGGTCCTGGACTTCCTGACGGGCCGCCCCCTGGTGGTGAAGGTAGGAAACAACATCTCCACTCAACTGACCCTCAACACAGGGGCCCCATTAGGGTGCGTTCTCAGCCCCCTCCTGTACTCTCTGTTCACCCACGACCACGTGGCCATGCACATCTCCAACTCAATCATCAAGTTTGCAGACAACACAACAGTGGTAGGCTTGATTACCAACAATGACGAGACGGCCTACAGGGAGGAGGTGAGGGCCCTCGGAGTGTGGTGTCAGGATAATAACCTCTCACTCAGCGTCAACAAAACAAGAGATGATTGTGGACTTCAGGAAACAGCAAAGGGAGCACCCCCCATCCACATCAACTGGACAGCAGTGGAGAAGCTGGAAAGTTAAGTTCCTCTGTGTTCATATCACCGACAAACTGAAGTGGTCCACGCACACAGACAGTGTGGTGAAGAAGGCGCAACAGCTACTCTTCAACCTCAGGAGGCTGAAAAAATGTGGCTTGTGACCGAAAACCCTCACTAACTTTTACAGATGCACAATTGAGAGCATCCTGTCGAGATGTATCACCGCCTGGTACGGCAACTGCACAGCCCACAACCACAAGACCCTCCAGAGGGTGGTGCGGTCTGCACAATGCATCACCGGGGGCAAACTATCTGCCCTCCAGGACACCTACAACACAGGAAGGCAAAAAAGATAATCAAGGACAATAACCACCCGAGCCACTACCTGTTCACCCCACTTCCATCCAGAAGGCGAGGTCAGTACAGCTGCATCAAAGCTGGGACAGAGAGATTGAAAAACAGCTTCTATCTCAAGGCCACCAGATTGTTAAACAGCCATCACTAGCACAGAGAGGCGGCTGCCTACCTACAGACTTGACATCATTGGCCACTTTAATAAATAGAACACTAGTCACTTTAATAATTCCGCTTTCAGAATGTTTACATATCTCACATTACTCATCTCATATGTATATAATGTATACTGTATCCTTCACTATCTATTCTTTACTATCTATTGCATCTTAGCTGCTCTGTCACTGCTCATCCATATATTTTATACTTATATATTCTCATCCCATTCCTTTACTAGAATGTGTGTATTAGGCTTTGTAGTGGAATTTGTTAGATATTAGGTTTTGTTGTGGCGTTGTTAGAGATTACCTGTTAGATACTGCTGCACTGTCAGATCTAGAAGCAGAAGCATTTCTCTACACTCACAATAACATCTGATAACCATGTGTATGTGACCAATACGATTTGATTTGATTTGGATGTTAACCCTGACCTCACAGGACTACCATCATTTTCATATTTAATTCAATATGCCTGGTTTCGTCGGCATGTTAAATAAAACAATACTATAAAAGTGTTACTGGCCCGAGCAGGATGCAAATTCACCCGCAATTCCCTTATACGTCAACTGAATAATGCATACAATGATACAACATTGTACCACAATGACATTGAGACATACATTCGTAATAAATTACACTTTTAAGAAAGCAGTGTTTCTAGCTACAGACAAAGTAGAGTTTCACACGTGGTTTCTCCACTGTGATATCCACAGCATAATTCATATTGATCCGACATCTATGAATATTGCTTTTCTATCTCATTTCAATAACACCCACAGTTTAGGTAACACTCAAAATGCAAAATCAAATCAAATCAAATGTTATTGTTCACATACACATGGTTAGCAGGTGTTAATGCGAGTGTTGCGAAATGCTTATGTTTCTAGTTCCGACCATGCAGTAATATCTAACAAATGTATTGCAGGCATGCACACACACACACACACACACACACACACACACACACACACACACACACACACACACACACACACACACACACACACACACACACACACACACACACACACACACACACACACACACACACACACACACACACACACACACACACACACACACACACACACACGTTTTTGCTGTGCACATATTACAGTGTGGATTGAACAACTCGCTTTGTTTTCTGTAATTTAGCTAACTTTTATGTCCCTTCTAACAAACTCAGACGCTACACACGTACCACATAATATTATTATCAGCCCAATCGTTTCTACAACGACAATGAGCCTGGATGTCAGTCTTTTTCACATAGCCAATCAGCCAACAGCACCATTGTCCCAGGCTTGACAATAGATTTGGCTGATAGTTTGACAGAGAAATATGCAAACTTTCTCGGAATGGAACATCCAAACTTTCTCAGAACGGCATTGGGAATGTGTTTGGGAGTGCGAGTTTGGTCTGACAGTCTAACGACAGCATTCCACACAAAACCATAAAGCGCGAAAACTATACTGCTGACTTGACCATATGATAGAACACTGGAAACTCCCTGCTTTTCTACAATGAAAGCTGCCAAACCAACTACGTCGATGATGTCATCGTGTTTAGTGGCTCAAAAACAGTGAGTAAATTTACATGCACAATCCTAATTCGATATTAAACTGATTATGGCAGAAGGCCGAGTATGGCATTAATCACGTAAACACTTTACTCTGCTTATCTTAAATCGGCCTCAAAATCCAAGTAAGCATAAGCCGATTAAAACACCTGGTTTTCTGAGCAATTGTTTGAATTATTCCAGGGGTGTATTTGATCTGTGCATGTGCAAGGACCTCTTATGTGTGAGTGAAGTGTGTTTGGATTTTTTTTTTACTATGCATCTTAGAAATAGAATCAAATAGTTTTCACAAAAACAAGACGGTAGAACTTTTATTTTGATTGGTAATTTTCTGCATTTATCAGAGTGCCATCTGATCTCAGATGAGTCCATGGAAACAGGCTTATTAGGGAAATCGTTCTTCTTGCAAAGCATGTCATCGTTTTAATCAAACTATTATGTTAACCTGACTATCAACAATAATCACATTATTGTATGCATGCAAGCGTACTCAGTGTCTAATCTATTTTCATATTTTGGCAACATGGCGGATAATTGTTTTGAAAAGGACGGAAACCAACAACATAGTAATCAGTGAATTGGTTTACCAGGGAACATCTTATCATTCCTAGTAAAGGAAATAAAATCTACAAAAGATAGTGTACATTTCCTGGAGAACATGTGTGTGCTTGCTTCATCTGTCTAAATAAAATAAGAGTCTTTCTGAATACACAGAATGATACTTGGTACAAAAATGAATAATTCGTCACACATCAACAGAGGCACATTTTTACATTTGACCTGCAGAGAAATCAGAGAAAGGTGCCAAAAACTCACCAGACACCAGGCACATTTCCTCACACGCCTCCAAGGTCTCAAAATTGTTGGCGTTGCCTCTGCAGCCGCCGAACTCGAAGGCCTCACAGCGGCCCGTGTCAATGTCGAAGTAGAAACGCTCCTTTAACGCCTTGCAGGGCCCTTCGTCCTTCTTCAGGGCGCACGACTGGTGGAAAATGAAGAGCTCAGGCTGGGCTCCATCTGCTATGGAGAGAAGAAAGCCAAAGTTAGCATACTGCCATGCAAAGATTCACAGAATTCATGGAAATGTTCTGGTGTAATTTAGGTCAACGCTTTAACCTGAGGCTTTGGACTAGGTAAGAACATCTCTCTGGTACGTACATTCCAAATGATTTTAATGGTTGTGTGTAGATATTGGTTGTGGGGGAGTCTGTATAAATGGTTCGACCTTACAGCCTTGCTGCTGGTCACTCATAACAATCCTGAATAGAATTCAACATGTTCAGAATTCTGGTCTGCTCTACTTAGTAACATATGCCCCCACTCAGACTCAACAACAACAATAAAACTCTCAAAAATGTAGCAGTGGCTTTAGCAGTGCTTTATACTGTAAATGCATTCCACCAAACACACGTTTTACATTGCATACCACATGTTTTCTACAAGACGTGGGAACAGTTGACTTGGGATAGTATCAAAATACTGTAGCATCTTCACAGCAAGCAGCCAAGATGTTAAATCACCACAAGTTTGCTTCTCTCTGTCTCTGTCTCTCTCTGTGTCTCTGTCTCTCTCTCTCTCTCCCTCTCTCTCTCTCTGTGTCTCTCTCTCTCTCTGTGTATTTGTCTCTCTCTGTGTATCTGTGTCTCTCTGTGTCTCTCTGTGTCTCTCTCTGTGTCTCTCTCTGTGTCTCTCTCTGTGTCTCTCTCTGTGTCTCTCTCTGTGTCTCTCTGTCTCTCTCTGTCTCTCTCTGTCTCTCTCTCTGTGTCTCTCTCTGTGTCTCTCTCTGTGTCTCTGTGTCTCTCTCTGTGTCTCTCTCTCTGTGTCTCTCTCTCTGTGTCTCTCTCTCTGTGTCTCTCTCTCTGTGTCTCTCTCTGTGTCTCTGTGTCTCTCTCTCGGTGTCTCTCTCTCTCTCAATTAAATTACGTTTAAGGGGCATTAATGGCATGGGAAACATATGTTTACGTTGCCAAAGCAAGTGAAGTAGATCATAAACAAAAGTGAACAGTAAACAATACACTCACAAAAGTTCCAAAAGAATAAAGACATTTCAAATGTCATATGTCTATATACAGTGTTGCAAATATGTGCAAACAGTCCCCCTCCTGTTGTGTTGTGGGCAGTCGTGGTCTGGATTCAGCCTGCTGTGAAAGTCCGTTCAGATCACACTGTGAGGAGCATAATCTCTGTCTGAGGAGGGCTGGGGCTCTGCAGATGGTGGGGTGGGGGGTGGGGGTTTGAATGACAGCCTCCTTCCCATTGGGTGGATCACTTAACCTTCAACATCCTGATCTTCCGGATCTGCCAAGAGGGACTGGGTTTTCCTTTTCCACACTGTAGATTAGGTTAGTTGGTTCCTGTGGTTATGCTGTGAATAGTTACTTACAGTATGTACTATGTGATACATACAGTTAACTTGATGTGGACCTTTCATCATATACAGCCGCATGTAAGATGATATAAACAACCGCAATGTGACAATCAAGCTCGATAGCCAATATATAAACATGGTAAACAGTAATTCGCTGTGTGACACTTTGTTGGGGAGCGTTGTTTTGATGGCATACAACCTGACAACTATTGAATGCTGTGGCATTACCTGCCGAATGGCTTCCTCAGTACTTCCAGCCCAGCAACACCTCCCGACTCCACAGCCCCACCATGCTGCCCAGGCCCCAGCCAGCCCACAGCAAGACAGCCATCTTTACAAATACCCTCTCGCCTGCCAGCCTGCCGTTGGGCTTATAGCAGTTTGCTTTTGCAGGGGCGATTAAATGTTTTCTGAGCATAGCTACAGATATTGTATACAATCCTCTGTCCGGGCAGATAAGCAGAGAGGAGTGCCCATGCAGGGGTAATTACAGACAGGCAATCCACATGCTGTCTCCGTCTCTGTACCGCTAGGCCCTCTTTGTAAACATGTATCTGTGCTTAGCCTCCCTAAAGGGGCAATAATGTTCCTTTTGTTTTGTCTTTCCCTCAAAAACCCACACCACCCTGAGAGCAGCAGCAGTCACTTCGCTGTTCAGTCCTAAGATGTATGAAAAGACAAGGAAAAAGTGACTGCTCATCTGTTCCACTGAACTTTCTTTAAGTGTGCACTGGGAAAACACCTCGTTTATTGGAAGATGTGTAATAAGTCTGGAGGGGGAAAAACAGGATGTTCCTATTGATTTCTCCCCCCCCGTGAGGTCAACAGAAGTACTGTACCACAGTCAATGTGTTCTTCCATTACTTATTGTCCAGCCTTGCTCATGTTGGCCATCCAAAAACAACACTCCTAGAGACAACCCTGTTGCCTCAAGCAGAGGATGTGGGCTCAAATTCAACACTGGAAACTAAAAACAAACTTGTAGTTGCTCATAAAAGGATGATCTTTGATCTTGAAAAAAGTTAGCCTTGGTGCACAGTAACTGTAAATACATTGATGTGTTATACCTAATATAACTATCAATAGTAAAAAAATATATTATAATAAATTGGAAGTGACACTTGACAGTGCATCATTAATTTTTTTCAGTACACTTCTCACTCCTTCACTTCCAAACCTCCCTCCCTCTCCAAAAGTTATTCTCCTCCCCTCCCTCTCCAAAAGTTATTCTCCTCCCCTCCCTCTCCAAAAGTTATTCTCCTCCCCTCCCTCTCCAAAAGTTATTCTCCTCCCCTCCCTCTCCAAAAGTTATTCTCCTCCCCTCCCTCTCCAAAAGTTATTCTCCTCCATTCATCTCCAAAAGTTATTCTCCTCCCCTCCCTCTCCAAAAGTTATTCTCCTCCCCTCCCTCTCCAAAAGTTATTCTCCTCCATTCATCTCCAAAAGTTATTCTCCTCCCCTCCCTCTCCAAAAGTTATTCTCCTCCCTCCCTCTCCAAAAGTTATTCTCCTCCCCTCCCTCTCCAAAAGTTATTCTCCTCCTCCCCTCCAAAAGTTATTCTCCTCCCCTCCCTCTCCAAAAGTTATTCTCCTCCCCTCCCTCTCCAAAAGTTATTCTCCTCCCCTCCCTCTCCAAGTTATTCTCCTCCCCTCCCTCTCCAAAAGTTATTCTCCTCCCCTCCCTCTCCAAAAGTTATTCTCCTCCATTCATCTCCAAAAGTTATTCTCCTCCCCTCCCTCTCCAAAAGTTATTCTCCTCCCCTCCCTCTCCAAAAGTTATTCTCCTCCATTCATCTCCAAAAGTTATTCTCCTCCCCTCCCTCTCCAAAAGTTATTCTCCTCCCTCCCTCTCCAAAAGTTATTCTCCTCCCCTCCCTCTCCAAAAGTTATTCTCCTCCTCCCCTCCAAAAGTTATTCTCCTCCCCTCCCTCTCCAAAAGTTATTCTCCTCCCCTCCCTCTCCAAAAGTTATTCTCCTCCCCTCCCTCTCCAAGTTATTCTCCTCCCCTCCCTCTCCAAAAGTTATTCTCCTCCCCTCCCTCTCCAAAAGTTATTCTCCTCCATTCATCTCCAAAAGTTATTCTCCTCCCCTCCCTCTCCAAAAGTTATTCTCCTCCCCTCCCTCTCCAAAAGTTATTCTCCTCCATTCATCTCCAAAAGTTATTCTCCTCCCCTCCCTCTCCAAAAGTTATTCTCCTCCCTCCCTCTCCAAAAGTTATTCTCCTCCCCTCCCTCTCCAAAAGTTATTCTCCTCCTCCCCTCCAAAAGTTATTCTCCTCCCCTCCCTCTCCAAAAGTTATTCTCCTCCCCTCCCTCTCCAAAAGTTATTCTCCTCCCCTCCCTCTCCAAGTTATTCTCCTCCCCTCCCTCTCCAAAAGTTATTCTCCTCCCCTCCCTCTCCAAAAGTTATTCTCCTCCCTCCCTCTCCAAAGGTTATTCTCCTCCCCTCCCTCTCCAAAAGTTATTCTCCTCCTCCCCTCCAAATTTATTCTCCTCCCTCCCTCTCCAAAAGTTATTCTCCTCCCCTCCCTCTCCAAAAGTTATTCTCCTCCCTTCCTCTCCAAACGTTATTCTGCATCTCAAGAATGGACCAATGAGTTGGAGCTATTAATATGAATCTTCCCAGAATACATCAACAAAAGCCTGGTTGGCGCCAACCAATAGATCAGCATTTTCAGGTTACTCCCAAAATATGTACTGTAGAGTCTGGCACCAAATGTACTGACACATTTTGGGCGCTTAACATTTCCTCTGGCAGCTGCATTTTTTTGGGCCCCGCAGGCAGGTTCTGCTTCGCCAAGACTCAGCCTCCACACACCTCAATTTGGATAATGGGCTGAATTACTCAACGCTGGTGGTGTGCCAAGCTCTTCGGTAATGCAGAATATGGGCAGGTTGCCCCAAGTAGGGCTTGTTTAGGGGAATGTCAAGGGGAAGGCAGCAAACATCATTCAATATCAACAACGTGAGGGCATACCAAATTATAATTCCATAATATAACAGGATCAGTGCCGATTTTAGCATGTAAATCTTCATGGGGCAAACTCCCCCCCCCCCCAAAAAAATTGGAATGCATGCCAGCAAAGCCAAAACACAACACTAAGCAATACATTAATTGCACTATAACGGTGACAAACGGTGCCCACAAACTGTTACGGTGTACATAAAGCTGTCCCACCAGCAGAGTCCCAACAGCAGTCCCAACACCTTACCTCTGCTACACCTGGCGATCAGCGGAGCCTTGTCTGCCAGCAAAACAGTTCATTCAGCCTCATTTACTGCCTTTAAAAAAACATAGCAGATATGGCTGATTACTTAAGCTGTGGTTACTACTGACAATTGAGATGTACAAACTATGGCATAAGGGGACAACAAGCGGATAACAGGCAATCTGTAATGTCGATTAAGACATTAATGAGCAAGCTAGGACGGACCTGGTCAAAATAACTATTTGTTCAGCACTTTTGAAATATACAGCGACAGAATTCAGAACATGGGCCGATCTTACAGTATTCCCCCTATACACCAAGTCAGAACCATAGGATAAATAAAGGGGGAATGTAAGCAGACAATGAAAGCTCTTTCAATATTCAATGATTACATTTCACTAAAACAAGCTATAGGCTACATGTGCACCACCAAGTCAGAACTGTAGGCTAAATTATTAGGGGAAAAATTGAACAAATTATCAGGGTGAGGCACATGGGCTGCTAAAAGCTTACTACACAACATACACTTAGTATTACTTTCTTAGCTACAGTATACATGTCTCCCTGGCATATTACATAATTTATGCAGCAGCATAAATTACGTAATATGAACAAGGTCGAATCATGATGACGTCAGTGAAATTCAGGTCGGAGCTCTAGAAAGATGCCCAAGTTCCCGACTTGCAGTTCCGAGTTGGATGTCCGTTCAAAACGTATTTTCCCAATCGGAGCTCAATTTTTCCAGAGTTCCCAGTTGTCTTGAACTCACTAAAGACTAAGATTTCCCAGTTGTTTTGAGCGGGCCAGAAGTAATGCTTGATTGACAGCATGGCCAATGTTTACCCTTTTAAGCTTGGCAAAGAGACCTTTAAACCCAGACTTGGACAACACACCCACTCCACTGAATAGGAGGCTAGTGATTGCTTTACAATGCTTGCAGTTAGCCACTGATGCCTTCCAAACCACTAATTGTTGAATTAGTGTAATGTTTATGTCCAATGGCCGATGAGCATTGATACGTTTTATCTATAATTTCTCTTCATTATTTCTCTTCATATGACAAGGACTGAAAAGGATTTGCCAGTAGATTGTCAGCTTGATTCATGATGATGACTGATAGCTTGCCGGCTAAGATTTTGAAAGTATGATGTTGACATGATCAGTCCAATCAAAGCTACTGTAGATATAACGTGATTTTACGTCACTTCATCTGTGGCCAGTGACCTTGAGCCTTCTTGGATGGGCACTTCTAATGTAACTCCATGGCAGCACACAAGGGGCTTGAATAACCGAGTTCTACCCGTATATTTTGTGGTGACGTAGTGCCCCCATGACTGAAAGAACACTGAGACAATCACGCCGCAACTAGAGAACATTACCAACCCCTACGCTCCGTATTTTCCCGCTGGCTGCACCACCACTACCACAGAAAGCATTGAGCTAGGCTGAAACACCTGCATTTACTCAAGCAAGCAAAAAAGAGACTGTTCGTATGTGGCTTTATTAACTCAATTCTATATTTATTTTTTTACATTGTTTGCAAACTGATATGTGACACATATTAATGCCAAAATAACACACAAAACAGCCAAAACAAATTATATATATATATATCAGTCTAAAGGTTGGACACACCTACTCATTCCAGGGTATTTCTTTATTTTTACTATTTTCTACATTGTTCAATAATAGTGAAGACATCACAACTATGAAATAACACATATGGAATCATGTAGTTACCAAAAAAGTGTTAAATAAATCAAAATATATTTTATACTGTATTTGAGATTCTTTAAATTAGCCACCATTTGCCTTGATGACAGCTCTGCAAACCCTTGGCATTCTCTCAACCAGCTTCATGAAGTAGTCACCTGGAATGCATTTTATCAATCAGTTGTGTTGTGACAAGGTAGGGGTGGTATACAGAAGATAGCCCTATTTGGTAAAAGACCAAGTTCATATTATGGCAAGAACAGCTCAAATAAGCAAAGAGAAACGACAGTCCATCATTACTTTAAAACATGAAGGTCAGTCAATTCGCAAAATTTCAGTGTAGTTGCAAAAACCATCAAGCGCTATGATGAAACTTGCTCTCATGAGGACCGCCACGGGAATGGAAGACCCAGAATTGACCTCTGCTGCAGAGGATAAGATCATTATAGATAACTGGCACCTCAGATTGCAGCCCAAATAAATGCTTCACAGAGTTGAAGTAACAGACACATCTCAACATCAGCTGTTCAGAGGAGACTGCGTGAATCAGGCCTTCATGGTCGAATTACTGCAAAGAAACCACTACTAAAGGGCACCAATAAGAAGAAGAGACTTGCTTGGCTCAAGAAACACGAACAATGGACATTAGACCAGTGGAAATCTGTTCTTTGGTTTTTGGTTCCAACCCACCGTGTCTTTGTGAGATGCAGAGTAGGTGAACAGATGATTTCCACATGTGTGGTTCCCACCGTGAAGCATGGAGGAGGAAGTGTGATGGTGTGAGTGTGCTTTGCTGGTGACACTGTCAGTGATTTATTTAGAATTCAAGGCACACTTAACCATCATGGCTACTACAGCATTCTGCAACGTTATGCCATCCCATCTGGTTTGCACTTAGTGGGACTATCATTGTTTTTCAACAGGACAATGACCCGAAACACACCTCCAGGCTGTGTAAGGGCTATTTGACCAAAATGGAGAGTGATGGAGTGCTGCATCAGATGACCTGGCCTCCACAATCACCCGACCTCAACCCAATTGAGATGGTTTGGGATGAGTTGGAGCGCAGAGTTAAGGAAAAGAAGCCAACAAGTGCTCAGCCTATGTGGGAACTCCTTCAAGACTGTTGTAAAAGCATTACAGGTGAAGCTGGTAGAGAGAATGCCAAGAGTGTGCAAAGCTGTCATCAAGGCAAATGGTGGCTACTTGAAAGAATATAAAACCTAAAATATATTTTGATTGTTTAACACTTTTTTGTTTACTACATGATTTCATATGTGTTATTCCATAGTTTTAATGTCTTCACTATTATTCTACAATATACAAAATAGTACAAATAAATAAAAACCCTTGAATGAGTAGGTGTGTCCAAACTTCTGACTGGAACAGTACGTGAGAATGCTGTTCACTGACTATAGCTCAGCATTCAACGCCATAGTGCCCTCCAAGCTCATCACTAAGCTAAGGACCCTGGGACTGAACACCTCCCTCTGCAACTGGATCCTTGAGTTCCTGACGGGACGCCCCCAGGGGGTGATGGTAGGCAACAACACATCATGTCTTCACTATTATTCTACAATGTACAAAATAGTACAAATAAAGAAAAACCCTTGAATGAGTAGGTGTGTCCAAACTTATGACTGGTACATAATATATATATAATATATATATATATATATATAAGTCATAAGTTTGGACACATATATATATTGCAAAACAGGTTGGGCTCTGCCCTGAATGACGGGTCGCCACTGGATAGGTTGAATAAGACAAATTGCATTGGCTTAGAGTAGGTGTGTCCAAGTGATTGTTCCGACTAGTTCCAAGTCCAAGTTAGTCACTGTTATCAAAACAATAAATCATGTGGTTGAAGAAGTGAGTCTTACTGTCGACAAGTTACGGTCTTCAGAGATTAACACGAGTCAGCGATTATGTCCCTCATGACAGAGGGTTTAAGTGAATTGTCACCACAATTTATTTACGTGACCTAATGTTCACCCGAGTCATCAGGTAGGCAGATTTGGGTGGAATCAGTGTAACGGGAGTTTATAAAGTAAAGGGCACATCATCCTTGTCTGTGCAATCAAAGCCTAAAAAAGTGTCAGTGTTAATCAAAGCGTGGCCTTAAGGACAGTGGACAAAAGAGAGAACTTTGACTCGTCGACAAGCAAAAGCCTGGGTTCCGATCTGTCAAATCAGTTCATATGGACCAGAGCAACAGGCTACGGTCACAACCAATGAAAGATTCATTCACAAGATTTAGGAGTATAGTGATGCTTTCTCTGTACTGTTGAGGAACATAAATAGATTGGTGACCACCATTTAACTATGAATCAGAATATTAGAAAAGTAGGATGACACAGAATGAAACTGGGAAATTGATACATAATGGTGATGACAGAACATAAGGCATTGCTCCTTGAGACAATCTCTCACACAAACTAGAGGATACCTTTCAGAAGAGACTAATGATGACCTCATAATCGCAAGCATCCCGTGGTTCACATTAGAGATCAAATATGCATCAGGCACTTCCAAACCAGATTCAAAAAACAGATCCAAGGAATCTGGGTAAAGTGTGTTTTCTACATGGAGTATACCGTTACCACTTATACACTGAACACAAATATAAATGCAACATGCAACAATTTCAAAGATTTTACTGAGTTACAGTTCATATAATGAAATCAGTCAATACAAATACATTATTTTGGTACTAATCTATGAATTTCACATGACTGGAAATACAGATATGCATCTTTATTTATTTATTTTATTTTACCGTTATTTTACCAGGTAAGTTGACTGAGAACACGTTCTCATTTGCAGCAACGACCTGGGGAATAGTTACAGGGGAGAGGAGGGGGATGAATGAGCCAATTGTAAACTGGGGATTATTAGGTGACCATGATGGTTTGAGGGCCAGATTGGGAATTTAGCCAGGACACCGGGGTTAACACCCCTACTCTTACGATAAGTGCCATGCGATCTTTAATGACCTCAGAGAGTCAGGACACCCGTTTAACGTCCCATCCGAAAGACAGCACCCTACACAGGGCAGTGTCCCCAATCACTGCCCTGGGGCATTGGGATATCAGATACACAGATACCTTAAAAAAAAAGTAGGGGCGTGGATCAGAAAACCAGTCAGTATCTGGTGTGACCACCATTTGCCTCATTCAGCACGACACATCTCCTTCACATAGAGTTGATCAGGCTGTTGGTTGTGGCATGTGGAATGTTGTCCCATGCCTCTGCAATGGCTGTGTGAAGTTGCTGGATTTTGGTGGGAATTGGAACTCACTGTCATACATGTCGGTCCAGAGCATCCCAAACATGCTCAGTGGGTGACATGTTTGGTGAGTATGCAGGCCATGGAAGAATTAGGACATTTTCAGCTTCCAGGAATTGTGTACAGATCCTTGTGACATGGGGCTGTGCATTATCATGCTGATACAGCGGATGAATAGCATGACAATGGACCTCAGGATCTCCTCATGGTATCTCTGTGCATTAAAATTGGCATCAATAAAATGCAATTGTGTTCGTTGCCCACAGCTTATGCCTGCCCATACCATAACCCCACCGCCACCATGGGGCACTCTGTTCACAATGTTGACATCAGCAAACCACTCGCCCACACGACATCTGTGGGCGAGTCGAAACCGGGATTCATCTCTGAAGGGCACACTTCTCCAACGAGCTAGTAGCCATCGAAGGTGAATATTTACCAAGTCAGCATGCCAATTGCACGCTGTCTCAAAATCTGTGGCATTGTGTTGTGTGACAAAACTGCACCATATAGAGTGGCCTTTTATTGTCCCAAGCACAATGTGTAATGATCATGCTATTTAATCAGCTTCTTGATATGCCACACCTGTCAGGTGGATGGATTATCTTGGCAAAGGAGAAATGCTCACTAACAGGGATGTAAACAAATTTGTGCACAACATTTGAGAGAAATAAGCTTTTTGTGCGTAAGGAAAATGTCTGGGATTTTTTATTTCAGCTCATGAAACATGGGACCAAAACTTTACAACACTTGCTTAATTTTCTTAAAGCGTACAATGAAACCCATGCATTTTAAATCAGTGTTGCATAGACAGTTTCTCTTCATCCTTTAGGAACATCTATAGATGCAATAACAGATACATTTTGTATCAGTGCTTCGCCCAATAACTTATCCAATTCGTCTGCATTCGGCCTGAGTTAGGATTCAATGGGGATTGCCTTCAGCACAACCGCTCTACAATGTCTTCGGTCTTTAGGCTCAAGGCTTTGGCAAGTAATAAATCAAACTTTCGCTCCAGCTTGTCAGTTGCTGTCGGTTGTAGTCGGTTGCTGAAATCCCTTCACTACATCTGCCCGAGGTAATCTCCCAATCCTGGTTTATCAGGTCCAATTCAGTCTTCCACTGACTCCCTGCTTGGGAGAAATTTCCCCACTGCCTCTCCCTCTGTCATGGTCTTATCATCTTCACCTGATATCTCAGATAAGGCTCTACGTGTTTTACGTTGAAAGATAACAAACAAGCGAAACAGAAAAATACTCTATGTGTCAATGACCAAGCTCATGTGAGATGGTGGGTCTGACATTTCGCAAGTCCAGGAATCAACGAACCAAATAATCTAACACATTGCCAATTAGATAGTAGGGACCTTCATTAAGTACAGTAGCTAATTGGGGTAGCTGGCTCTTTAACTGAGGTGGAGAAATGGCTGAACACATGGCAGCAGTTGATGTGGACATTAGTTAGTCATAAGTTCTGTAGGGCTGAGAGGGGGAAATCAAAGCACCATATGGCATCCCAGAAACCCCCCTGACAAGAGGCAGAGAGAGTTATTTGTGGCATCGCTGGCAAGGACGACCAGTGAGTCACCCAAACGAAGGGACTTAGATGACACCAGTCGATGAGTATGTAGTGTGGAAAATCAATATGCCTCATTCAAAAGGACATTGATAGAGCATATTGAAGTCCTTGGTCACCCAGTCATTATGTCACCACGAGAGAGAGAGAAGGGACATGTGTTTGCATATAGGGCTTTGTATACATACCGCAGAGCACTTAAGCTTAGCATAGTTACCATACTAATTATTGTCGTGACTGAATCAGAATTAGTTAGGTAACATAGATAAATAAGATGTTTTATTTTATACTAGTCATTAGAATGTCTTCTATTGGACTATACTATACTGTTGGCAGTTGCAGTTATCCCTTCTCAGCTAGGGCTTAGTCACTTGGGGCCCAGAGAGGGGAGAGGCCAGGCTTGTCTTCATATGTCAATGTGTCTGTTAAACCATGTGGTGCTATACAGAATATCAGAAGGGGAGGAGGACAGAGTGGAGGCTTGTCTTCTTATGGGAATGTGTCTGTAACTATTGTATGTCCACTCTGAGGTTGCCCTTATCTTGACCTAGTATATGACCTAAGAGGCTCACCGTCTTTTCTGAGCTTGTCCAGGGGGGGGGTGTATTTGAGATGAGGGTATCTAGAATTGACAATTGATGTATGCCATTGGATGAGGTAATGTTTTAGGAGACCAAACTGAACGATACTTTATAGCTAATGGTATCTAGCTATGGGATACTCCTCTTTCAAGTAAAAGGTTCTTTGTAATGTTCCTAAGATCTGTTCTTTGTCATGTGAGTTGAGAGGGGTGTGTCTTGGCTATAAATGATACTAAAAATTGTTTTGTAAGGAATCAGAGAATTCATTTGTAGACACTGAATTGATCTGAGAGTCAAAAAGGGCTATGGTGAAGCTCATATATAATTAAAGATGGACTTTATAATATAACTCTGACTTGTGTGTGGTTGGCACTCTCTTCATTGAGTAATACAGGAAATTACCACAAAATTTGGTGGCAGCGGCGGGATGTGAATCTTCACTCGGTGACCGTTCCTGACGATCTAGGGAAATCGTGCACGAGGGACCCCTTAAACTTGGGATCTCAGGGAAACCACACTTCGGGAACAAAGTTTTTTTTTTAAAGAAAGAGGTGAGCGAACCGCACACACTTGAAGTCGAGTTTTTAGATAAGCCTCTGTTACGTGGGCTCTGAGTGTATTCCTTTGAAAGAGAGTGCACCTTGGAGCGTAAACAGGGCCGAGTCAGAGGAGAGTAATCTGAAAGTTTGCGGACTCAAAGAATACTCTGCTTTCGTTCGGTTGCGGGCGACTAGAGCCGTCCCGACACTGAATTGATCACAGTGGGGATTGGTGCGGTCTATGGGGGTGAGGGGCCAGGGTGACTGTGTGTTCTGTGTGAAACATGGTACTTGGTGAAGCCCTATTGGGAGAAGGACCTCATTCTGTGTGTCTGTGTGACTGTCTAAGAGACCTTCAGAAGTGGTGAATTCCAATTATTTTAAATGTGCTAGTCAGGTATGCCCTGGGTTACTCTGTGTGAGTATTTTGTTATGGAATCACTAGGTAATATTTGTAGGAGCATTCTGTGTGAGCGGGGTTAGGTTGACTCTGTGTGGGTAACCTTTTAATTATGTTCTGATGTTCTGTGTGAGTATCGAACAAGTTCTGTGTGAACATCTGACCAATCCTATGTGGGGGATCCTTAAAGTTCTGTGTGAGTACCTAAGCATTTCTTACGTTTTATATGGATTCTGTGAATATATGAAAACATGATAAATTGTATGTGTGTATAATCGATTACTCGAGATTTGATAAAGTAATGCTGAGAATATAATTAGATACAATTTAAACCACCCATTCGTAGACGTACGTAGGTTTTGAGTTGGTATCTTTAATGGATCATTTGATAAAGATAAGGTTTTAAGCACTATTAAACTAGTCTACAAAATCTGGGCAATTGAGCTCTAGAAACTGATTAGAGAGTGTCCACTTTTGGTTATTTTACCCTAAAGATAGAACTATATAACGCTTATTGGATTATCTCCGTCTGGGTACAACATTTGAAATAAAACTGCCCTTAAGGACCAAAAATGTTTTGTTTTTCTCCCCAGTACCAGGGGAGTTGAGGAATGTATTGAATAAACGGTTTTCCATCAAGTTAGAGCGAATTAAAATGGAATCTCCACGTAATTTATAATGTCGTACAAAGCCTAAGGTTTCCATCAAACTAATTATCATTGCGTGATTAATGTGATGTAGTAAAGTAACGTTGCATGAGTAAACATAATCAACTTTTTTTATTAAAAAAAAGTCAATAAATGTTGATTAAAAGTCAATAAATGTCGATTTTATTCTTTGACTGCTAATCTATTAATTTGGCATGGGAGAATCATAGCCGGAATAACGCTTGGACCTTTAAATTAGGGCTATTTTTCTGGAAATTGTCTCGATAGTGACGTGTCTTGATTTTACGAATACAGACAATTGTAAAGTGGGTTTATTTGTGGAGAGTCTGAATCATTCAAATAGCATTGGTGGTTCAGTGGTTAAAATAGCTGTCTTTAAAGTTTGAGACCTGAGTTCGGTTCCCGGCAAATGCTCAGACTAAAATCAGAATTTTTGATTGTAATTCAAATATTTGTATGTTTTGCCAGGAAAGATACAATCGCTAGTGTTTGTATAAGATATAAACTGAACATTTTAATAGATTGTTAAGGTTAAATTGATAGACTAATTCATTCAAAATAATAGCGAAGCGAATTTCAATGCAAGACGGTGTCTGTTGCCTAAATGATCTGCTGGAATAATGTATAGAGTCGTATTTAAATGACTGTATCATAGAGGAGACAGGTACCTAAATTAAAGAAATTCTAAATAATAGAGGAGAGATAATGGAGATAGAGTGGTGCCCACCGAAATGTTTTTCATTCTTATGGATTGACTGACATATGTTATAAATTTAGCGGTACGTGTTATTTTTAAAGTCTTGGACATTTCATAAGTGGAAAGAGGAAAGAGAAGAGAAAGTGGGAAAGTTTGGTTTTAATCTTACGATAAGAGTTAAGACAACGTTGTTGGAGAGGGGTTATATTTTGCCCAACAGAAAGAAAGAAAAATAGGATATGTTAAGCTGAAAGTGATTTAGGTGTGAGTAAGGAAACATTGTGATAATGTATTCTGATGGTTATTGAATCTTGGTTTGATTGTTTAGCTAACACCAGTGAATTTGAGCAGGAAGTTCATGAATTCTAACATTGTAATCTGTTTCCATTACGTGGAACAATGTCAGATCATTAAAGTTGATTGCAGTTTGAGTAGTTTCTTTTTCAGGGAGAGTGCATCATTAATCACAGTTGTGTGTGTCTAAAGGCAGGGTATTCCAGACATGGGAAGCTCCCACACTGAAAGCAGATTGACTAAAGGTACTTTTCCTTAAGGGAACTAGATCTTGTGGATCTGTTGCAATAAGGTTTGGATTTTCTGTTTGACAAAAGTACTGAGAGAGAGGGAGCCTGGACATTTAGAATCTTGAATGCAAGATAGGCGTCAGTGTATTGCATAAGATTTTTTCCAACTCAGGAGCTTATGCTTTCTATAGCTATTGTGTTTCCTATCAAGTTTGAGAGCCTGTTGCAGAAGACTGAATGGGTATTAATGTTGAAAAATCAAGCCTGGGCGATACTAGTAAGGTAGTATGTTAAGTGGGGAGGTATCATAGATTGTAATTATAGTTTTGTTACCTCTATAGTCAAAACAATTTCATATGTTTGGAAAATTAGCTAGGTTGTATTTGGTTATTTGAGTTATTTTTTGTAAAAGAGAGGTTGGAATCAAGTATGATGCCTTGGTACTTAAAATCAGATACCACCGGGAGCTTTTCCCCTGATACATAGACATCTGTCTCAGGGGCATCATTTTTATTTATTTTTTAGATGTAAACATGAGTCCCTGGAAAAGTTTGTCATCTGAACCATAATAGTATTGAGTTCTTGTGTAGTTTGTTGTTTGTTATTTGCATGAATTTATCACTGTATTATCTGCATACTTTGGAACTTCAGACTCTGTTTAGACAGAAGGAAGATCATTGATGTAGGAGCTGAACAGTATTGACCTTTGGGGAATGAAAACCTTGTGGATATGAGTGGGAAAAAGTTCGTTTTGATTTTTACGCTGATGAGACAGCGTCAACTTTGAAAGATTTTAGATTTGTTAAAAAGATCAGGATAGTTCTTACTAAACATATCAACAGGTTGAAATGATTAGAGTACTGATTAAAGGGGTTATGGGTTTGTTTACTGTTTATTGTTGATTTTAGGTGTTGATTTTACTTAATTAAACATTGTATGATCTGATGTGTTTAAGTAGGATTCTTTCTTCCAGGACGGATGGAAGTTATGTAAAGTGTGTAAGTTAAAGGAGACATGGGAGAACACGTCTACATTTTTATTAAATGCCTGGGATTAAATATATCAGATTCCTTACGCTGAGAAATGTACTACATTTGCGACAGATGGAAAATTATTACATTTAGATAGTAATGATATCAGGATAATTGTATCTAAGGGTAGCATGTTTACTTAAGCATACATATACATTGGTGTAGATTAAAATGTATGATTAATGATTGGAGGAAGTACAATGGAATTATCATTAGGTGTTGTTTATAGTTAACTTAAGTTTTTGTGTGTTTTTACATTAAGGTTTGCAAATACACACACACAAAACATTTGTTATGACTATTTGTTGGTGTTTTTAAAATTCTATGTTTGATTTGTGTTAAAATTTGTGTTAGTGCTAAGGTATCTTAAAGGGGAATGCACGCACGTGGATTTTTTATGAGTTTTAATTAAACATGTGATTTCTTTTGATAAAGGAATGTTCTGAGAACCGGGAATACAACATGTTGTGAAATGTTTGACTTGTATGACTTTGGAACGTCAGACCCTGTACAGACAGAAGGAAGATCATTGATGTTGGAACTGAACAGTATTGACCTTTGGGGAATGAAAACCTTGTGGATATGAGTCATAGGTCAAAGGTCATACAAAACCCTTCAAATAAGCCTTTTTTTTTACTATATTAGACAGTAGGGCTTTCTGAAATGTTTTTATAATAACAATAATCATAATATATATATATATATATATATATACACTACCGGTCAAAAGAACACCTACTCATTCAAGGATTTTTCTTTTTTTTTACTATCCTCTACATTGTAGAATAATAGTGAAGACATCAAAACTATGAAATAACACATATGGAATCATGTAGTAACCAAAAAAGAGCTAAACAAATCTAAATATATTTTATATTTCAGATTCTTCAAAGTAGTCAACTTTAATTTGCTTTAATTACAAACTTGTTTGGATCTGTAAATATGAATACATGTATTACGTGTGTGGGGAAAATCATTATTGGTTTCATGGTGGTATAGATGTGGGGATCCTAGTTGTGTTTTCACAAAACAAGCGAGAACACAAAGCGTATATATGCACACAGCAGACCTTGAACAATGAACAAAAATGTGACGACCGCCTCCATTCGGTCTTATGTAGCAACATTTGAAATTGTGTTTTTTTAAATTGAATAAAAGTAGAGACTCAGAGCTAGACAATTGCATATCATACACTGCAGTTGAGGAACAATGTTAAGGTAATTCTGCTTTGAAAGTTGATAAACTTGTAACCCCAGTTTTGAGAAAATGGCATTTGAATGTTTTGGTACACCTACTGGAGAGCTCTTCTTTGTCTACACCCATTCAGCACCATTCACACTCTCTTAAGCCTTAGCCCCACCCATCTCTTTAAGGATTCACATGTGAGGCCATGTGGTAAACACACGCTAAAATTGAAGTTTATTTTTTCATATTCACCGGATACAGAAGGTGTAAATGGTGTGGTTATTGCATGTGGTTACTTGTGGTTACTTGCATAGTGGTTACTTGCATAGTAGCAATATAGAAAACAGAAAGTGTCCAAATATTTGATCATTATTAGATGCCGCTTATCCGACATACTTGTCTAAATTGATGGGTCATGTGAAGGAAATGCTATAACCACCCCCCAGCCACATCTAGCTAAGTCGATGGGTCACTACTGTGTAAACATGTACACTTGTTCATGAAATACAATAGACGGCCGTAATCACCCCCAGACACACCTGGCTAATTTGATGGGTCCAGTAATAATCCGGCCTAAGTGGAGTCTTTTGTGTAGATATGAAGCTAGCTAGCTAAATGAATGAACCGGAATAATCCCAACTCATAGTACTACCAATACAAACACTGTCATAGCTGTAGTATGAATTTGCAGGTAGCTAAAGCAAATCAACTAGTTTCAATGTTAGCTAGCTAACAATAGGCTATAATTAGCAATGCAAATGGATTTCTGATTCAAATAATATTACTACACAGATCATAAACGTAAGGTTAGCTAGCTAGCGAGCCAGCAAGCTAACATTTGCTAGCTAACTAACAGTATGCTTTAACTTGCAATAAAAATGACTTTCTGACAAAATTAGAAACATATCTGAAAATGTAGCTTGACTCTTACCAGTATATATGGATGAACGCTTCATGGCAGACTGGAACCATTTAACTCTGTTTTGTTTGTAGCTAACTTTACATCTTGCTTGGCCAGTGTTGTGTCAAGTCACTCCGGTCCACATTGACCGTGGCGTGTGCAGAAAGTATCCCATCACTTTTTCCTACTGATCTGTCGATAGTACCTGCTAAATTTTGGGCATCAATGTTGCTAAGAAAAGTAGCAAAACTTGTGTAGTTCTCAATGGCTAACATTATATTTTTTGAAAACAGTAGAAATGACTATCAACACATACTGAGCAGTTCATGTTATAAACAGAAGTGTTTAGCAGACCAATTCAAACTCATCTCCCGGAATGTCCAGCCCATCCATTATCTCAGCCAATCATTGCTAGTGGGAAGGTTCCTGGCTTTTTCTGTGGCTAAATCAACTGGGCTAGTAATTTAACAATTGTATTCGTATTTATAGATGAGATACAAGTTTGTTATTAAGGCACATAAAAGTTCACATGTTCCAGAAGGCATTTCTACCCCAAAAAACTAAGTTTGATAAAAAATGAACGTTTACGTTCAAGTGCCGTTTCTGTGAAGTAGTGACGTGCAAACATATACCAGGTTTTCTGAAACGAGTCCCAAATGTCTCCCCTCTGCCAAGTTAGTCTGACAGGGACTATATTGCTGTTTATTGGTTAAAAAGGTCTGCACTCTGCCAAGTTGGTCTGACAGGGACTATCCTGGGACTTCTACATTTTAACAGGAAGTCTTTTAACGGCTGGCTCTGCTAGCACATCCCAGTAAAAAGTCCTTGAATGATTTAAACCCTTTTTATCACTAAAAAGTAAACCCTTTGATTAAGTTGTAAAAAAGTGCTAAATGGACATAAATATGATATTTAGCCTGAGTTACAAAAAGTTATGTTTACATGAGGCTGAAACAAGTTTACAAGCCGACCAGAAGTAAACGAACGAGGCAAAAGTGCAAGTCAAATGTCTCTAAAGTTTCTAAACCTCAATGTTTACTTGAGGTTGCTATGATGTTACAGAGCTGCTTTTGGACCGATATATCTGAGGATACAAGTACAAAGCAAACACTTCAGATGCTATATGTAATTATTTTGCCACTATGGCTTATTTATTGCCTTACCTCCCTTATCCTACCTCATTTGCACACACTGTATATATACTTTTTCTATTGTATTATTGACTGTATGTTTGTTTATTCCATATGTAACTCTGTTGTTGTTTGTGTCGCACTGCTTTGCTTTATCTTGACCAGTTTGCAGTTGTAAATGAGAACTTGTTCTCAACTAGCCTACCTGGTTAAATAAAGGTGAAATTAAAAATTAAAAATTAAAACAGACAAAAAGCGATTGTGATTGTGTTGAATTGTTTTTGGAAAATAAAGATAGACATGGTTTTAAAAAGGTACTGGTAATATTTCATTCAGTACAGAAATGTGTAGGTGGCTTGGCTTAACTTACACTGTTCAAGCAGCCCAATTTAACCCATACCCAGGCTAAGTTGTGCCAAGAGACCACTTTTTTTGGACAAGTTCTGGACAAGTTCAAAACTGTAATGTTTACATGTGAAATACATAAATAAAAATACCAATCCCTTTCACTATTCTTATCCACTACCCATCCCTTCCCTACCCACTCCTTTCAATATCCTTACCCACTACCCATCCCTTTCACTTTCCTTACCCACTACCCTTTCCTTTCACTTTCCTTGCCCACTACCGATCCCATTCACTTTCCTTGCCCACTACTGATCCCTTTCACTATCCTTACCCACTACCCATCCCTTTCACTTTCCTTACCAACAACATATCCCACCCTACCCACTACCCATCCCTTTCCTATCCTTACCCACTACCCACTACTCATCCCTTTCCTTTCCCAATACCCATTCCTTTCCGTGCCTTACACACTACCCATTCCTTTCCGTTGCTAAATATTTAAAGACATGTTTGAGCAGGGGGAAATTATGTATTTCTTTAAGGTAGATTTAGATTCATTTTCTGTGTCAAAGGCACAGACAGTCCTTATCATGACCTCCAGTATGTTTTTCCTATTAGACTATTCCCCAAGGACTAGACAATCTAACAAATGAATGTCAGTGTCCTCTCTGTGACTATGGTTTCCTCATCAATGACACTCTAGGATGCGGGGGGCGAGGTGGGAGAGACAAATGCATTGAGCAGTAAGTGTGACCAGAAGTTCTGAAGGTGTAGGTTCTAAATGTGTTATGGCATCAGGAGAGAAGCTTTAAATCAGATCCAATACTGAATATCCAGGCCTTCCATTATTACTAAAGGGAGTAGGGGAGGAAAATAAAGTATAAAAGCAGGACGAGCGATACAACCTATAAAACAGTCTCAAACTAAAGGTTGACTACGCCAAGCCACTAACATACATTATCATCTCAAAAAGCAGAAGCTCTATTGCAAATCCTTTAACAATTCCCAAGCCCTGCCCTAATACGGAGAAAATCAAGGAACCTCTACCACTCCCACCCCATTATAAGGAAAAAAATTAAAAGCACTTTACATAGTATTGCTCACTCTGTTCAGATCTCTTGTGAAAGGCAAGTGTAGACTCAGACCAACCAGGCCTCTTTTCCGCACCTTTTGTACACTCTGGGGTTTCAGAAGGTCTGCATGAGAGCTTAGCACAACATTTCACAACATCTTGTTATGACATCTCCTTACATCGTTACGTGAGAGTTCTGATCTGTTATCTCATCAAAGTTATTGTAGGCTACGCTTAGCAGAACGATTGCATCGCAGGTACTTAAAAAGGCATGTGTCTGAACATACAGCATATCTTGAGAACATCAGACCTGGTGTTTTCATAAGAGTTCTCTTCTCACCATGTGGCCTGTTATTTTATACAGCACGTCAGGGTGACATTTTGGGGCTAGAGTATTGGGCTAGAAAGGTCGCTGGTTCGAATCCCGGAGCCGACAAGGTGAAAACCTGTCTCTGTGACCTTGAGCAAGGCACTTAACCCAAACTGCTCCAAGGGCGCTGGACAAAGATGACCCTGGCCATGATCCCATTCCCTGCGGTCGTCTCAGGGGAGTTGGGATATACAAAAAATAAAAATAAAATACATTACGCACTAGTACATGTGTGCAACAGGACAAATGTAAGTACCGCCCAAATTATTATTCTTTTGACAACAGAAACCTCTCAAGAGGTTGTGAAAAATCTACCATATCAATTCATATAGGCCTATTCAGGCAAGGCATTTGAGAAAGTGGGTATAAGTATGGGAAAAGGCTCGAGGCTGTATGTAATAGGGTCTTTTGACACAACTAATATGCAGTTTTGACACAACTAATATGCAGTGGAAGATCCTGGCCAATCATAGGAAAACATATGGCCTCAGAGATAAGAGAGGGGGGAAACGCAGCTCACAGGCCACCTTTCTAGCTCCACAGTGTTCTCAAACATGTACGTCTTAAACCATTTCATTAGGGCTTTCATTTTGTTTCCAAGTCTTCCAGTAACTCAAGCCACATGTCTGATGGAGCCCGTATCATGTAGAGACCATTGTTTCCTGACCTCAGCACTGAATCATCTGTTAGTCAGACAGGAAGAACCACCATAATCCTATCCGCTCACAGATGCTCGGTGAAATCCTGATCAGCCTACATACACACCCCACATACTGTATACTCCCCCCAACAGTTTAAGAACAAGGAAACATATATCCCTATCAACGCAGACATGCACCAGCCTGTACTGACTCATAGGAAGAGGCATGACACACGGGGGTATTAGATGGTTCAACACAAAGCAATAAGTGACATCATACAGTCTGTTACTCCTGGCAACTGCAATAAAATGTGTCATTTGGCCCTTTGTTCCGTTTGCCCAAGGTGCATCCAATTTCTATAAATCTTTAACTCCTACACTACGCACAAACCCTTGTCTTAATGATTTTGAATGACAACATTGATGTTTATAAGGCTACGGTATCAAATGACCTGGAAAGTATTGGAAGACCCTATGAGATATAAACTTTTAATTCGAGTTTTGAAAAGTGGGACGCAGTATCTCTTTTTTAGCCCAACCAACTCTGTATTGTGGGTGAGGGAAAGCCTGATAGCCAGTCAGGGACTGATGGAAGGAATGGGCAGGGAGTAGGCGTTGCTTCTCCAGATATAGCACCGCAAGTTGAAGCACACCAATTTCTCCAAGTGACAGTGGACAGGACATTGGGATTAACCTGTGGCTGAGGCTCCAGCCAAGTACATTTGTCATCTCAACGCTGTGTCATGCATTAGTGCAAAGACATTTTCTCACATGCTCCACTGTTTGTCACTGTATCCCAATGCAGTGCCAGAGCCTGTCTGGAAGTGGTGAAACTGCACTTCATGTGTGCAACTGAACTGAATCCCAAGAGAATAAATGGCTCTTTCCAGCAGAGACGTAAATATCTAGCTGAGTGTCTGTATCGCTCCGATGAAGTTAAAGCTGAATATGTAGGCTATGACAATGTTTTACACCGAATATCTATTCATTTGTTCACTCTGACTGGCATGCACAAAGTGAACATTGAGGCTATGACATGAATAGGAATTGAAGGAAAGTGAAAGTAAATAACATACAAGGTTCTTAGATGGGAGACTTGACCGATATATAGATAAAGCAAATGTATGTCACGTTATGGTACTGTATCTCTTGTGCAATTGATTTAACTGGGAAATGTGGTCACTTTCCGTATAGTACCAGAGCCTACACCCTGGGTTCTTGGACTTTCCTGGTTTACTATTCAGATTTTTTTCTCAATTTGTATAATTCCGGCTGCAAAAGCAAAAAACTTAACCTGTTACATTGATACGACATACAACACTCCTTCCATGGCCTCCAACTGCTTTTAAATGCTTGTAAAACTAAGTGCATGCTCTTCAACCGATTGCTGCCTGCACCATCCAGCCCGACTAGCATCACTACGCTGGTAGGTTCTGACTTGGGTATTTGTAGTTGTCTACATATTCTAGGTGTCTGGCTAGACTGGAAACTCTCCTTCCAGACTCACATTAAGCATCTCCAATCCAAAATTAAATATAGAATTGGCTTCCTATTTCGGAACAAAGTCTCCTTCACTCATGCCGCCCAAACGTACCCTCGTAAAATTGACAATCCTACCGATCCTTGACTTTGGAGATGTCATTTACAAAATAGCCCCCAACACTCTACTCAGCAAACTGGATGTAGTCTATCACAGGGCCATCCGTTTTATCACCAAAGCCCCATATACTACCCACCACTGCGACCTGTATGCTCTCGTTGGCTGGCCCTCACTACATATCCATCGCCAAACCCACTGGCTCCAGGTCATGTATAAGTCTTTGCTAGGTAAAGCCCCGCCTTATCTCAGCTCACTGGTCACCATAGCAACACCCACCCGTAGCACGCGCTCCAGCAGGTATATTGCACTGGTCATCCCCAAAGCCAACACTTACTTTGGCCGCCTTTCCTTCCAGTTCTCTGCTGCCGATGACTGGAACAAATTGCAAAAATCTCTGAAGCTGGAGTCTTATATCTCCTTCTCTAACTTTGAGCATCAGCTGCCAGAGCAGCTGATCACTGTACCTGTACACAGCCAATCTGTACATAGCACACCTGACTACCTCATCTCCATATTATTACTTACCCTCTTTCGCTTTTGCATCCCAGTATCTCTACTTGCACATTATCATCTGCACATATATCACTCCAGTATTAATGCTAAATTGGAATTATTTTCGCCTCTATGGCCTATTTATTGCCTACCTCCCTACTCTTCTACATTTGCACACACAGTACATAGAGCCTTCTATTTTTATTTTATTTTGTGTTATTGACTGTACGTTTGTTTATGTGTAACTCTGTGTTGTTGTTTTTGTCACACTACTATGCTTTATCTTGGCCAGGTCGCAGTTGTAAATGAGAACTTGTTCTCAACTGGCCTACCTGGTTAAATAAAGGTGAACTAAAAATGTAATTAAATTCACTGCAAAACCATAATATAATATACAGTATGACCTTCTGTTAACTATCTCATTCCAGTTTGAAATGAACAATGTTGATAAATGAGTGGCGCAGCGGTCTAAGACACAGCATTGCAGTGCTTGAGGCATCACTACAGACCCGGGTTCAATCCCGGGCTGTGTCATAACCTTGACCAGGAGTCCCATAGGGTAGCGCACAATTGGCCCAGCGTCATTCAGGTTAGGGGAGGGTTTGGCCAGGGGGGCTTTAATTGGCTCATCACGCTCTAGCGGCTCCTTGTGGTGGGCCGGGTGCCTGCAGGCTGACCTGGGTTATCAGTTGAACTGTCTTTCCTCTGACATGTTGGAGCGGCTGGCTTCCAGATTAAGCGGGCGGGTGTTAAGTAGCGCGGTCAGGCGGGTCATGTTTCGGAGGACGCTGGAGTCCACATTGCCTTTTCCAAGACCATTGGGGAGAAGCAGCAATGAGACAAGATCGCAATTGGATATCATGAAATTGGCGGTAAAATACAAATAAAATAAAAACAATTCTTGATGAATGGAGAGCATTTATGTAGGGGGAAACAAAATAAAACACCAGTCTCAACGTCAACAGTGAAGAGGTGACTCCGGGATGCCGGCCTTCTAGGCAGAGTTCCTCTGTCCAGTGTCTGTGTTCTTTTTGCCCGTGGCTCAGGTGGTTGTTGTCCTTGATGATATTTTTGGACTTCCTGTGACATTGGGTGCTGTAGGTGTCCTGGAGGGCATATAGTTTGCCCCCGGTGATGCGTTGGGCAGACCGCACCACCCTCTGGAGAGCCCTGTGGTTGTGGGCGGTGCAGTTGCCGTACCAGGCGGTGATACAGCCCGACAAGATACTCTCAATTGTCCATCTGTAAAAGTTTATGAGGGTTTTAGGTGCTAAGATACATTTCTTCAGCCTCCTGAGTTTGAAGAGGTGCTGTTGCATGGGTGAACAGTCATGGGTGAATAGGGAGTACAGGAGGGGGCTGAGCACGCACCCTTGTGGGGCCCCAGTATTGAGGATCAGCGAAGTGGAGGTGTTGTTCCCTACCTTCACCACCTTGGGGCGGCCCATCAGGAAGTCCAGGAACCAGTTGCACCAGGCAGGGTTCAGACGCAGGGCCTCAAGCTTAATGACGATCTTGGAGGGTACTATGGTGTTGAATGATGAGCAATAGTCGATGAACAGCATTCCTACATAGGTATTCCTATTGTCCAGATGGGATAGGGCAGTGTGCAGTGCGATGGCAATTGCATCATCTGTTGATCTATTGGGGCGGTAAGCAAATTGAAGTGGGTCTAGGGTGTCAAGTAAGGTAGAGGTGATATGATCCTTGACTAGTCTCTCAAAGCACTTCATGATGACAGAAGTGAGTGCTGGACATGTCAAGGGATGAGTAAGGATTGATCTGCCATATAGCACGCTTCTGTCTATGACAAAGGGCTGCTCAGTATGTTTAGGTAATCCTTTCTAACGTGGCCTTTTTTTTTAAGATATTACAAATAACTGCAAATATGTTGCTCTCCACTCTCTGGAGGATAGTGAAATGCCCGGTGGAAGCACAGTATGATAGCTAAGGAGATGAAGAACATTCTGGCTTTGATTGCAAATATGCGGAGGGAGTCGAAAAGATAACACAGAAGGCTGTTGTATAAAATACCTGTCTCTGTATTACAACTTCAAACTAAGGGCAACCATGGCATCCGTGATGGAGAGGGAAAAGTGTTCATCCATGTATACCGGTAAGAGAGTCTAGCTAGCTACATTTCCAGATGTTATATATTTCGAATTTTGTCAGAAAGTAGTTTTCATTGCAATTTAATATTGGTACTCACACGCACCAACGGACAGTGTAACAATAATCGAGAGCCCAATGGAAACCAAAGGGCACACTTGTACAAGTACTAATCCGTGGGAATAGGGGGCAAGTGTGCGTAATGAAAGTTCCAGAGGGATCCGTGACAGTACCCCCCCCCCCTGACGTGCTGCATAAGCAGCGCAACGACACCGGCCTGGAGGACGATCACAGGAACGCAGTGCGGGTCGATCAGGACCCTGCCGAGACCCCGCTGACGAAGTTGCGGCGGAGTCGGACAGACCAGTAGCAGTGGCGTCGGACGGGCTAGTTGTGGCTGCTGAAGTGGCGTCGTCGGACGGACCCAAGGTGTCGTTTTGCGTATCAGTTCATAAACCATGTGCCATGGAATCGGTACATCAAAAATCTCTCCCAACTATTTTGCAAATGGGACAGCTGTCAATTTTTTGCTCCTTAAATTAAACTGATATACTTTATTATTTCTCACAATTTTCTTTAACCAATTATGGTCTTTAATGCAAAATATATATAAAAATAAAATGCAGGGCAGACAGAAAAGTTCCCTACTTTTTCCCCTTCAACTTTTCTCTTCCATTTTGGGTAGAGCAGACATTTCCATATGTTTTTGTTAGCTACATGTGTGACATAACTCCACCAGTCCTATTTCTGATATAATTTACAATATTTTTTATCTATTAGTATATTTTAGTTTAACCACAATATTTGTTGTATTAAATTATGTTGTATTAGTTCTATTTTTTATTTTATAGAAATTGCAACCAACTATCTATGGCTTGTTTTAAAAATAGACATGTTTTGGGGGGGGGGGGGGTGATTTCCTTGTCAAGTAACTGAAAGTGCCATGTTGTAATCTGAATAAAGGGGTAAAGGCCATTCTTGAACATGGGGTGAGACATTCTTAATAATTTGTTAGAGAACCAGTTCAGATTTAAGTATAACTTTTTGTGCGTATGGAACATTTCTGGGATATTTTATTTCAGCTCATGAAACATGGGACCAACACTTTACATGTTGTTTTTGTTCAGTGTATAAAAACGGACATTATATGCGCCGGAGTTGCATATCACATTTAACAAACCAAACATTGATGTAAAAAAGTAAAAACTCAAACCGGTCCGTGCATCAATATCGGTATATAGTCAAATATGGTATACCGCCCACCCTATAGCAACATAGTAAGTATTTGTTAAATGATCTTTCTCAAATCTTGAGGGAAGGTAATGCAACTGCCTCGATGTTCAAGCTCCAAGTTCAGGTGCATTAACATTTCAATGTGCCTTTACGAACACCAATCTATTTTGAAAACACATTTTTAAACGTTTATGACAATAATTACCCTGTTAGGATCAGGTCATCTTGCATGTATGTGATGGATGCAGACACGCTGCTTTCAGACACGCTGCTTTCAGACACGCTGCTTTCAGACACGCTGCTTTCAGACACGCTGCTTTCAGACACGCTGCTTTCAGACACGCTGCTTTCAGACACGCTGCTTTCAGACACGCTGCTTTCAGACACGCTGCTTTCAGACACGCTGCTTTCAGACACGCTGCTTTCAGACACGCTGCTTTCAGAGCTGCCTAGCAGAGAAGACAGATCAAATGTTCAATGGACGGTAAGCCAGCATATTGATTGCTGTAGTTAAAGCGGTCTTATAAGCTTGTACCAGACGGCTCCTTGCCAGAACAATCCCAAGGAGCATGCTGCAGTCAAAATTCTGTTTTTCCTCTGATTTACATCATATTGTACAGCTGATGAAACTAACACTGTAAAAGTGTTAACGAATTTGATCTGTGTATTTCCTGATAGATGTTGGTTGAAAATACAAAATACACAGGAGTGCTAACTGCTAATCAGCAGTTTGCATAGGAGTTTTCATGGTGACATCACCATGCGATACCATGCAGTAAATTAGTTAATTGACCAATAACAAAGAGAGTTCCGAACCTGCCAATAACAGCTAGTTTTCAGTTTTCCCCTCCCCACTTAGACCACTCACAGACAGTCCTAGCTAAATTCTAGCTTGAGAAAGTGTTTTGCTAAAAAGCAATTGTTACCCATTTTAATTTAAATCCATTACAGTAAGGTACTTTATTGTTACTCAGAAATGATATGATATTGATATAAAAATGGCTACATTGGGCCTTTAAATTGCCTGCAGGTGAGATTTATGATAATTTTAAATGGACACTGTCCAATTAAAAACGTTTAGGGCCGAACACTGACTAAGTGTTGAAATCATTGCACATTTTCACTGGTCGAACCCAAAGGGCTGCCACTCTTTTATAGATCTCAGCAGGTGATCTAGCTACTGTAGCCTACCTCACAAACTCACAACAATACACTAAAACAGAGTTACAGTAAGCTTTCCTGAAGTCAAACTCCTTAATATATAAGCTAAAAGCTAATTAAAAATGACACATGCTAAGCAATTTCCTTTTGCATATCGCCGGGGGATTTAGCATAGTGGACCATATCAAACACTGAGTGAACAGCTTATTAAATTTACCCACAAATTCATGCGTGAGAGACTGTTTATGCTGTTCACCTCCACCAGATGATTAGAGGGTGTCACGCCCTGACCTTAGAGAGCCTTTTATTGTCTCTATTTGGTTTGGTCAGGGTGTGATTTGGTGTGGGCATTCTATGTTTTTGTTTTCTATAATTTTGTATTTCTATGTTATGGCCGGGTTTTGTTCTCAATCAGGGACAGCTGTCTAGCGTTGTCTCTGATTGGGAACCATACTTAGATATCCCTTTTCCCTCCTTTCTGTGTGGGAAGTTGTCTTTGTTTGTGGATCTATAGCCTTAAGCTTCACAGTTGTTTTTGTATTGTTTCTTGTTTTTGTCGGCGTCATCCTAAATAAATGGGAATATGGACGCTCACCACCCTGCCCTCTGGTCCTCTTCATTCGACGACCGTGACAGAACTTCCCACCAAGAAAGGACCAAGCAGCGTGGCCAGGAGTATGAGACAACCTGGGAGGAGGTAGAGAGGTGGTCGGTCGACCCAGGGAGAGTGCCAGAGCCCGCCTTGGATTCAATTGAGCAGTGCGAAGAGGGATACTGGAGAATGGAGGCGACGACACGTACACGGTTAGCGAGGAAGCCCGAGAGGCAGCCCCACCCCCCAAAAAAATTGTGGGGCACACGGGGAGATTGGCAGAGTCGGTTTATAGACCTGAGCCAACTCCCCGTGCTTACCGTGGCGAGCGTCGTACTGGTCTGGCACCGTGTTATGCGGTGGAGCGCACAGTGTCTCCATTGCGCGTTCACAGCCCGGTGCGCTACATCCCAGCTCCCCGCATCTGCCGGGCTAGGGTGAGCGTCCAGCCAGAACGGGTTGTGCCAGTGCGCCTCCACGGCCCAGTGTATCAGGTGCCTCTGTCAAGGACAAAGCCTCCTGTATGTCTCTCCAGCCTGGTTAGTCCTGTGCCTGCGCCCAGAACTAAGCCTCCTGTATGTCTTCTCAGCCTGGTGAGTCCTGTGCCTGTCCCCAGAACCAGGCCTCCTGTATGTTTCCCCAGCCTGGTGAGTCCTGTGCCTGTCCCCAGAACCAGGCCTCCTGTATGTTTCCCCAGCCTGGTGAGTCCTGTGCCTGTCCCCAGAACCAGGCCTCCTGTATGTCTCCCTAGCCTGGTGAGCCCTGTGGCAGCTCCACATACCAGACTGCCCATACGTCTCCTCACTCGAGTGATGACCCATGGCACGAAGCCTCCAGCGATGATCCATGGCACAAAGCCTCCAGCGATGATCCATGGCACAAAGCCTCCAGCGAGGAGTCATGGCACGAAGCCTCCAGCGACGGTCCCCAGTCCGGAGCCTCCAGCGACGGTCCCCAGTCCGGAGCCTCCAGCGACGGTCCCCAGTCCGGAGCCTCCAGCGACGGTCCCCAGTCCGGAGCCTCCAGCGACGGTCCCCAGTCCGGAGCCTCCAGCGACGGTCCCCAGTCCGGAGCCTCCAGCGACGGTCCCCAGTCCGGAGCCTCCAGCGACGGTCCCCAGTCCGGAGCCTCCAGCGACGGTCCCCAGTCCGGAGCCTCCAGCGACGGTCCCCAGTCCGGAGCCACCAGCGACGGTCCCCAGTCCGGAGCCACCAGCGACGGTCCCCAGTCCGGAGCCTCCAGCGACGGTCCCCAGTCCGGAGCCTCCAGCGACGGTCTCCAGTCCGGAACCCCCAGCGACGGTCTCCAGTCCGGAACCTCCAGCGACGGTCTCCAGTCCGGGGCCCGCAACGAGGGTGCCCAGTCCGTGGCCCGCAATGAGGGTGCCGAGTCCGGGGCCCTCAACCAGGTTGCCCAGTCCGGGGCTCGCAGCGAGGGTGCCAGTCCGGGGCCCGCAGCGAGGGTGCCCAGTCCGGGCCCGCAACGAGGGTCCCCAGTCCGGGGTCGGCGACGAGGGTCCCCGCACCAGAGGTGCCACCAAAGTGGGGTGAGCTAGTGGTGGAGCGGGGTCTGCGTCCCGCACCTGAGCCGCCACCGCGGATAGATGCCCACCCAGACCCTCCCCTATAGGTTCAGGTTTTGCGGCCGGAGTCCGCACCTTTGGGGGGGGGTACTGTCACGCCCTGACCTTAGAGAGCCTTTTTATGTCTCTATTTGGTTTGGTCAGGTTGTGATTTGGGGTGGGCATTCTATGTTTTTGTTTTCTATGGTTTTGGCCGGGTATGGTTAATATCGTTGTCTCGGATTGGGAACCATACTTAGGTAGCCCTTTTCCCTCCTTTCTGTGTGGGAAGTTGTCTTTGTTTGTGGATCTATAGCCTTAAGCTTCACAGTTGTTTTTGTATTGTTTCTTGTTTTTGTCGGCATCATCTTAAATAAAAGGGAATATGTACGCGGACCACGCTGCGCTTTGGTCCTCTTCATTCAACGGCCGTGACAGAGGGGCATTAAGATTCCCGTCCATTTCAAAGTTGATACTAATGTTGTGTTTGTAAAAGGGCAGGGAATTCTTCTACTGTTTTTCCTCTAATATAATGAAAAAAATAGCAACGCAACATGCAACCATTTGAAAGATTTTGCTGAATTACAGTTCATATAAGGAAGTTAGTCAATTTAAATGAATTCATTAGACCCTAATCTATTGATGTCACATGAATTGCCAGGCCAACCCATTGGGGAGCCAGACCCAGCCAATCAGAAGGAGTTTTTATTACAGACAGAAATTCCCCCCCTCCCCTCCTCTGATGATCACGCAGGTGAAGAAGCCAAATGTGGAGGTTCTGGGCTGGTGTGGTTATACGTGGTCTGCAGTTGTGAAGCCAGTTGGACGTGCTGCCAAATTCTCTAAAACGATGTTGGAGGCGGTTTATGGTAGACAAATGAACATTAATTTCTCTGGCAACAGCTAAGGTGGACATTCCTGCAGTCAGCATGCAAATTGCATGTTCCCTCAAAACTTGAGACATCTGTGGCATTGTGTTGTGTGAAAAAAACTGCACATTTTAGAGTGGCCTTTTATTGTTCCCCAGCACCTGTGTAATGATCATGCTATTTTATCGGCCTCTTGATATGCCATACCTGTCAGGTGGATGGATTATCTTTACAAAGGATAAAATGCTCACTAACAGGGATGTAAACACATTTTTGAGAAATTAGCTTTTTATGCATATGGAACATTTCTGGGATCTTTTATTTCAGCTTTACATGTTGCATTTATATTTTTGTTCAGTGTACTTCCAAATGTACTTCCAAATGATATAACCTGTTTTGCATAGTACAGAAATCAAACACTGCTTATGGGCACCCAAGCATATTGTATAGTCTAAGAAGGTCATGGTTGTGATATAGAGGCCAATTGCTTGTTGTGTATGTGTGTTTGTATAAATCATTACAAGTTAATATTGAGTTTGTACACTGTGAGGTGCCCTAAAATGTAAACATGCTAAAAGGTAACAAACTTGTTAAAGACCAAACTTATAGTGTCTAAATGTACATACCAGGTTGAATTCAGTGTTTGGATTAAACAAGACATATTTTACAGATGTAGGATCTTAATTTGAGCCAGTTTGCTACAACAGCAGGAAAATAATCCTACAGCTACCAGATATGTGGAATTATAATGTGGAATTATAATTCATGGACATTTTTGGAGGAGTTCATACATTTTTCGTAAAGTTCTCCCTGCAACAGGGTGATCAAATTAAGATCCGACATCTGTAGCAGTCACATCACGGCTTTGGCCCAGATATCGACCATATCCTAGCGATGTTTGCATTACTCAAGGTAACACACTTTACATTAAAACACATACAGTAATAAAGTGGTAATAAAATGACAATAGTACAGTAACATGTTATATCCCAGTAAAATACTAATATGAGGGGATTTAAATTCTATTGCAGACTATTGAACTTGATATGTCTTCTACAGAACCTCAATGACAGGCCGTCGAGGATACCTGGCCAGGCTTGGCCTACAGTATATTTTGTACCATCCCTTTTCCTCGTCATATTGTAACACCAGCCATATGAAATGTCCCCCAATTGGTCCCTGACATTAGCCTACTCATCACGCCACCTTAACAACCTTTGAGACTACTGCAACCTGGCATAAGAAACTCCCAGCTTCAGCTCTGACCAGGGCATGAACTGTGCAACATCTGGAATTTAGCCCAAACGCCAAAGATGATGTTTCACATCTGCAAGAATCAAATTGAGACTAAGGGTTCACCCAAATAGCTGTGTCCAACATGACAATGACTTATACATGGTGCTAAGACTTTTATCATAAACCAAAGGTGGTTTATTAAATTCTTCAAATTTTTCATGAATTTGTCAATCATCTTATTCTTAACAAATCTAAATCATTGTTTAGTTTCTGTATTAATATGGACTTTTTAAAATGCAGGTCCTTTGGGGCCGTTTTGATCCCAGCCAACAACAGTTCTGCCTATAGTAATTTGATGAATCTGACCTTTATTTGAATTTAGGTTTCTCTGGAGACATAATAACAAGATATCCATTACACCAGATGTCACGTTCCTGACCTATTTCTGTTAGTTTGTTGTATGTGTTAGTTGGTCAGGACGTGAGTTTGGGTGGGCATTCTATGTTGTCTGTTTCTATGTTGGTTTAAGGGTTGCCTGGTATGGCTCTCAATTAGAGGCAGGTGTTTGGCGTTCCTCTAATTGAGAGTCATATTTAGGTAGGTTGTTTCACAGTGTTCGTTGTGGGTGGTTGTCTCCTGTGTCAGTGTCTGTATGTTACGCCACACGGGACTGTTCCGGTTTTTGTTAGTTTGTTCGTTTTATGTAGTCTGTTTTCCTGGTTCATGCGTTCTTCACGTTGTATGTAAGTTCGTGTCCAGGTCTGTCTACATTCGTTTATTTGTTTTGTAATTATTCAAGTGTTTGTCGTGTTTTTCAGTTTTGTCTAATAAATCATTATGTATCCACAACCCGCTGCACGTTGGTCAAATCCCTGCTACTCCTCTTCGGATGAGGAGAAGGAGGAAGCCCGTTACACCAGAGGGTGGATGGGGACCTGTATCAGTAATTTGGAACAGATAGACAGATCATCTACAGAGATATATCTCCCCATGTATGCCCAAGATTGTACTTTTCTGTACCACATATCGTACGACTGTGTACAAAACCAAAATTACCTACGTTATATGCATATACAATTTTGCCAATAGTATAAATACTTAATAGTACTACAATACAGAACTCAGATACGCTCTGAATCTACATAGAGTTGAAGTCGGAAGTTTACATACACTTAGGTTGGAGACATTAAAACTAGTTTTTCAACCACTCCACATATTTCTTGTTAACAAACTATAGTTTTGGCAAGTCGGTTAGGATATCTACTTTGTGCATGACACATGTCATTTTTGCAACAATTGTTTACAGACAGATTATTTCACTTAGAATTCACTGTATCACAATTCCAGTGGGTCAGAAGTATACATACACTAAGTTGACTGAGCATTTAAACAGCTTGGAAAATTCCAGAAAATTATGTCATGGCTTTAGATAAAGCTCCAAAATCACCATAAAAAAAAGCCAGACAACGGTTTGCAACTACACATGGGGACAAAGATCGTACTTTTTGGAGAAATATTCTCTGGTCTGATGAAACAAAAATAGAACTGTTTGGCCATAATGACCATCGTTATGTTTGGAGGAAAAAGGGGGAGCTTGCAAGCCGAAAACCACCATTCCAACCGTGAAGCACGGGGGTGGCAGCATCGTGTTGTGTGGGTGCTTTGCTGCAGGAGGAACTGCTGGTGCCCTTCACAAAATAGATGGCCACATGAGGAAGGAAAATGATTTGGATAAATTGAAGCAACATCTCAAGACATCAGTCAGGAAGTTAAAGCTTGGTCGCAAATGGGTCTTCCAAATGGACAATGACCCCAAGCATACATCCAAAGTTGTGGCAAAATGGCTTAAGGACAACTAAGTCAAGGTATTGGAGTGGCCATCACAAAGCCCTGACCTCAATCCTATAGAACATTTGTGGGCAGAACTGAAAAAGCACGCGTGAGCAAGGAGGCCTACAAACCTGACTCAGTTACACGAGTTCTGTCAGGAGGAATGGGACAAAATTCACCCAACTTATTGCGGGAAGCTTGTGGAAGGCTACCTGAAACCCACGTTAAACAATTGAAAGGCAATGCTACCAAATACTAATTGAGTGTATGTAAACTTCTGACCCACTGTGAATGTGATGAAAGAAATAAAAGCTGAAATAAATCTCTCTACTATGATTCTAACATTTCACATTCTTAAAATAAAGTGGTGATCCTAACTGACCTAAGACAGGGAATTTTTACTCAGATTAAATGTCAGGAATTGTGAAAAATGTATTTGGCTAAGGTGTACGTACTCTTCCGACTTCAACTGTATAGAGCCGTATTGGTATGTATTCTCAGAAAAGTATTTATTCTAGGGCAAATCTAAAACAGTGTTAATTTGAATCCAGGTTTCTCTGGGGTCATTATATAAGGGGTAGTGCAGTTAACTTGATTTTCCAGATTTTCCCCCTGATATTTCCACACTATCAGGTCGAAATAACGCCCTGAAATTGTGAAAATTATGATAATGCCCTTTTTGTGTAAGAACATTTTTTTTTTCTCCCTGGAATTTCTGCCTGTTCATGTGGGATGGAGTTTTTGGCTCAGATCATGATGTCACAATCTGATCTGATTATAATACATCAATGACCATTCATCTGGGTAAGGGGGTGGGCTCTATCAGGGCTGTGTAAGTAAATATCTTCAAATTAGTTTCCTAACGCCAACACGGTCAAACAGCATTTCAATGGCCAAAAGAGGCTCAGGGAAATAAAAGACTAAAAAAAGGTAATTTTATTAAATAAACACACAGAGTGATTTGTTAGGCATAAAGTGATGATTTAAAAATACAAATAAAAAGACTGCATGGGGGCTTTAAGTTGTACATATCATCATTGAGGTGGAGGTGGACCTGTATCAGTGATTTAGACCAAATAGACTGATCATCTGCAGAGATGGAGCACCTAATTTACACGCCTGTCGTTATCATAGGTTATAACTAGGTATGGCCGTGTACAAAATCTAAATGACCTTAGATACATTCTTAGTTGTAGTCAAAGCTGCTCATAAAAGTCTGTCAGTGGTACAAATACTGCCTGACGACTCAAACGGAATTTTACTGCTGCTCTATGTTCGCAACATTCTTCAGTCTGAGACGGCCATCGTTGAAGTCTTTTGTGGTGACGTCAAAATGAGGGGAGTTGTACAAAACAAAATCATCAGCGATTGGATCATCTCTAACCAATCAGAGTATCAAAGCCAATGACTAATGTTCAAAACGCGGCTTTGCGCATGCGTGTTCTGGCTCTGGTCCAACCCATCGTTTTCTGGAACCAATCACAATGTTTAGAAAGTGTTTGCATTCTATAAATCGTCAGGGAGGTACTCAGATCCAGACTCATGGCGGAGAAGAAACTAAAGTCTGTGGGCGTAGAGTTTGACCGGCACTAGGACTCTGGGTAGTCCCGTGTAGCTCAGTTGGCAGAGCATGATAATTGCAGCGCCAGCGTTGTGGGTTTGATTCCCACAGGGGGCTAGTATGAAGATGTATACACTCACAACTGTAAGTTGCTCTGGGATAAGAGCGTCTGCTAAATTAAGTAAATGCAAATGTGTAGCCAGGCAAATTAATACGTGGTAGAACTGTAATATAGAAACTAGCTACCCTCTGTACAAATAATGCTGAATTGCTGTGTATTCTCCCAAAAAATAGAATTCCTATAATACCCTCCAACATTCTATATGTGCAACTTGTTATGATACATTGGGTGCTATACCATTTGGTTTTATGCTTTTTGATGGATGTTGCCATAGCCCATACAACTCCCATTGTTTCATTAACAGCGTTGCTAATGCTGACTTGGCTGTGCCCTGTGGTTTTTAATCACATAAATATGACAAATGTATATTTACTTCAAATTCGTAAAACTAAATGATGCTTGAATCAAATGATGGTACCTCTGCTTTTTAGTACTTATGTCGATTCTATTTTGGAAAAAAACTGCACATTATATCAAGGAAGATATTTTGGGGGGGGCTTTACAGAATGAGCTAATTAAGTGTTTTCTAATTTAACTAAAATAACAGTCTGTTTTGGTAATTTTTCCCCCAGATAACATTATTGACATGTCTAATGATATTGTGATGATATAATTACATTTATATTTTGCTTTGATTGTTGCTTTTTCCAATAGTTTCTTCTTGGGGTCAAAATGACCCCAGTTGGTAATCAATGTATGTAAAATATGTTGGGAGCTTGAGCGTTAAAAACGTGGTTTGATAAATGGCCTAAAGCTTGGAAGGAGGTTGCCTACCAGGTCTTTTAAAAAGTCAAGGAGAATGCACAGCATTGGAAAACGGAAATTAAATGACGTAGTCCTTAGGCTATGTAGTTAACAAGTGGCAGGATATATGGACAACTGACCAGGCACAATTAAAATATGACAATACATAATAATAGCCTAATTTTAAGTGGGACGTTTAATAGTTGTCCGTATGGAATTTTACGCGTGTTCGTCAAGCACATCCGCGCACTAACACGGGCTATAATTAACTATTAACAATCCTTAAGCCCCTCACGAAAAAGATTGCAGTCAGAGTGCAGTTTAACTGTAGTACAATGCAATATGAGTGCAGTTCAAGTGCAGTCTAACTAGTATGCTGCAAATCCTTCGTCCAAAAGAACACCGTTTTTTTACTACAATAATTCGGCAGTTTTACTGCAATTAAAGTGCGGTATAGTTCAACTGCAGTTCAATTCTGCAATTACTGCGTCCAAAATACCACAGTCGACTGCAGTTACTGCACTTTTACTGCAGTTTCAAAACTGCAATACTTTTTTGTAAGGTTTTGTGTCAACATAACCGAACTAAAGCTGAGAGAAATGTAGCGTGAAAGTGGCATAACTCCGTTTTCTGTTTATCCATTTTGGGGATATCAAGCACCATCATTTGATATTGAATTGGCTAAATCCAAATTACTTACGGGCTTCTTGACACGTGAAGTCTATTCGGGGGAAATATTGAAAGACATACATCTTAAAACAACTAATTTACACAACTGTAGATCGTTGAATGCAAAGTCCAACTCGAACTCATGGACACACACGGGATAAAAGGATATATCAACAAGTAAGAATTCTTATCTTACCTATTCCAGAGTCTGAATCACAAGATCCCAAATAAGCGGAATGTAGGAAAACAATGCATGGAATCCACCAGCTATTCATTGCAGACATGTCAGCGGTCGGAAAAGTAGACTACAGTAAAGTTGCTGTGAAACCTTCATCAACTTTTGTTTAAGAGACTGATGATGGTAGCTGATCACCCACGCACTTCCGGTTAGTAATAGACTGGCTATATTTACTCTCCTTGATGGTGAGCTGCACACAAACTCTTAAAACGGTTCATATTACATTTTTCGAAATTAATAACAAGTAACTATATTTCTAGTTTCCTTATCATTATTGGTTGGACCAGTTCTCTCTTGAAAATTATATTTTATCTCAATGGGACTACGTATTTTTAATTTATCTAGGCAAGTCAGTTAAGAACAAATTCTTATTGACATTGACAGCCTACCCTGGACCAATTGTGCACCGCCCTATGGGACTCCCAATCACAGCCAGATACAGCTTGGATTTGAACCAGGGACTGTAGTGATGCCACTTACACTGAGATGCTGTGCCTTAGACTACTGTGCTACTCAGGAGCTTAACCTGGATAATTAAAGATTAAATATATAGAGAGCTCGATTTTGTCACTATAGTCCCTGGTTTGAATCCAGGCTGTATCACATCCAGCTGTGATTGGGAGTCCCATAGGGAGGCACACAATTGGCCCAGCGTCGCCTGGGTTTGGCCGGGGTAGGCAGTCATTGTAAATAAGAATTTGTTCTTAACTGACATGCCTAGTTAAATAAAGGTTAAATACATATTTTAAATGGTGTTCACACTGTATCTTCATTACATTCTGGAGGCTACTGTGACCATACAGAAGCACTATTACATTGCCACAATGCATTGAAAGTAAGCTACAAATGCCTCAATGTGATATAGAGTTTTTATGTTATGGTAATGATGAGTGGTCATTGCATGTTATTCTTCTGTCTATAACACGTTTCTTTTCTAATGTGTACCAAAATCAGGTCCTATACATTAGAAAGAAAACCTGTTGATGAGTGTAAAGTTATTATTGTTGATCTTCCAAATGTACAGTTGTCACCTTTCATATTTGGAATTCTTTGGAAACCAAAGGAACTTCTCTCTGCATAACTTGGGATGTGATGAACAGTGGCAAGCTATGCCCTCCGGTCACATCTTGTCAGCTCTCTCTATACCTTAATCTGCCACTATTCATTCCACTGCAATGAAATATTCAAATCTGAAGCACAGTTTTTGCCAGAAATTCCATCAAAGTGTCAGGGAACTTGTACATGGCTGGTGGTCTTTGGGAACACTTCAGATAAAAGCAAAATCCTAGCTTGTATTGAAAATCTGGGATCTATCTGGGAAATTGGATTGTTGTAGGTTTTGGATTAAGCTGTAGGGAAAACATGCAATGTACTGTAGGCCTGTACTCAACAAGTCTAGATCACTTGCACAATGTTAAACTGATCAAACAATGAAATTACTGTATGGTAGCTGATACCTGTGTAAGCTAGGCCTTCACGGGGCATATTTCAGTGAGAAGGCATACAAGGATGGTACAGCATCTTTCTGCCTAAGGTGAGTGCTTTTATTTGCAAGTGAAGAATAAATAGGGGCCAAACTTCTTTAGCCTACAATATTGACAATTTAACAAACAGGAGCAAATAAGCCTACAGCTAAATACTTTACCCAGGCTCCATCATGTCTGTTGTGGGATAGCACCAACCAACCACCACCTGTCTGGCCAGGACAGAACGACAAGGGTTTCAATACTTTTTTACACATAATACAATTAACCAGGGAATGTTCTATTATACAGTGCAGGTCAAAAGCTTGGATGCACCTATTCATTCAAGGGTTTTTCTTTATTTTTTACTATTTTCTAGCATTGTAGAATAATAGTGAAAACATCAAAACTATGAAATAAGACATATGGAACAATGTAGTAACCAGAAAAAGTGTTAAACAGATATATTTTATATTTGAGATTTTTCAAAGTAGCCACCCTTGCCTTGATGACAGCTTTACTGTACAAGGTCTGGGTGTAGATGGTGCAGATGAGTCAGGCGCAGGACAGCAGAGATAAGTAATAAATAAAATAAAGTAATAAAAGTAACATTACTCAAAATGACCAAATACATGAAGATATACCAAGCCCACACAAAAGGACCGAAAAACATAAAACAAACATACACAAAAACCATGGGGAAAACAGAGGGTTAAATAATAAACATGTAATTAGGGAATTGAAACCAGGTGTGTAAAACAAAGACAAAACAAATGGAAAATGAAAAGTGGATCGGCGATGGCTAGAAGGCCGGTGACGTCGACCGCCAAATGCCGCCCGAACAAGGAGAGGGACCGACTTCGGCGGAAGTCGTGATATTTACACACTCTTGGCATTCTTCTTAGGAGGTAGCCTAACTGTGAGTCAGATTTAGAGGAATTTCATTTAAATCTACCTGTATGGTATAAGCATTACGAATCACATGTACTGCTTGATGGAAGTGATGTATTATCTTGGTCCAGAAAATCCTCAGGTAGGGGAAAGTAGGGTAAATTGAGCCATTTTTTTACATTCAGCATCACTCTGTAAAGGGAAATACTGTATAGCGTTAATTTTAACAAAGCTATCTATACATATATTTCAGGGTGTTGTGTCCCTGAAAATAATCCAAATTCATGTAAACATTAAAGTTTTGAACTTGTCCAGAACTTGTTCAAAAAAAGTGGTATCTTGGCACAACTTTGCCTGGGTATGGGGTAAATTGGGCTGCTTGAACAGTGTAAGCCACCTACACATTTCTGTACTGAATGAAATATTACCAGTACCTTTTTAAAACCATGTCTATCTTTATTTTCCAAAAACAATTCAACACAATCACAATCGCTTTTTGTCTGTTTTTATTTTTTATTTCACCTTTATTTAACCAGGTAGGCTAGTTGAGAACAAGTTCTCATTTACAACTGCGAACTGGTCAAGAAAAAGCAAAGCAGTGCAACACAAACAACAACACAGAGTTACACATGGAATGAACAAGCGTACAGTCAATAACACAATATAAAAAAGATAGTCTATATACAGTGTGTGCAAATGGCATGAGGAGGTAAGGCAATAAATAGGCCATGGTAGAAAGTAATTAGAATTTAGCAAATTAACACTGGAGTGATAGATGTGCAGATGATGATGTGCAAGTAGAAATACTGGTGTGTAAAAGAGCAGAATAGTAAATATAAACAATATGGGGATGATGTAGGTTGATTGGATGGGCTATTTACAGATGGGCTATGTACAGGTGCAGCGATCGGTTAGCTGCTCGGATAGCTAATGTTTAAAGTTAGTGAGGGAAATATAAGTCACCAGCTTCAGCGATTTTTGCAATTCGTTCCAATCATTGGCAGCAGAGAAGTGGAAGGAAAGGCGGACAACGGACGTGTTGGCTTTGGGGATGACCAGTAAGATATACCTGCTGGATTGCCTGCTACGGGTGGGTGTTGTTATTGTGACCCGTAAGATGAGATAAGGAGGAGCTTTACCTAGCAAAGACTTATAGATGACCTGGAGCCAGTGGGTCAGGCGACGAATATGTAGCGAGGGTCAGCCGACGAGAGCATACAGGTCGCAGTGGTGGGTGGTATACAGGGCTTTGGTGACAAAACAGATGGCACTGTGATAGACTGCATCCAGTTTTCTGAGTAGAGGGTTGGAGGCTATTTCATAAATGACATCGCCGAAGTCGAGGATCGGTAGGATAGTCAGTTTTACTACGGTATGTTTGGCGGCGTGAGTGAAGGAGGCTTTGTTGCGAAATAGAAAGCCGATTCTAGATTTAATTTTGGATTGGAGATGTTTAATATGAGTCTGGAAGGAGAGTTTACAGTCTAACCAGACACCTAGGTATTTGTAGTTGTCCACATATTTTAATTCAGAACCGTCCTGAGTAGTAATGCTAGTCGGGCGGGTGGGTGCGGGCAGCAAATGGTTGAAAAGCATGCATTTATTTTTACTAGTGTTTAAGAGCAGTTGGAGGCCATGGAAGAAGTGATGTATAGCATTGAAGCTCGTTTGGAGGTTTGTTAACACAGTGTCCAAAGAAGGGCCAGATGTATACATAATGGTGTTATCTGCGTAGAGGTGGATCAGGGAATCACCCGCAGGAAGAGCGACATCGTTGATATATACAGAGAAAAGAGTTGGCCCGAGATTTGAACCCTGTGGTACTTCCATAGAGACTGCCAGAGGTCTGGACAACAGGCCCTCTGATTTGACACACTGAACTCTGTCTTAGAAGTAGTTGGTGAACCAGGCGAGGCAGTCATTTGAGAAACCAAGGCTGTTGAGTCTGCCAATAAGAATACGATGATTGACAGAGTCGAAAGCCTTGGCCAGGTCTATGAAGACAGCTGCACAGTACAATCTTTTATCGATGGCGGTTATGATATCGCTTAGTACCTTGACCGTGGCTGAGGTGCACCCATGACCAGCTCGGAAATCGGATTGGACAGCGGAGAAGGTTCGGTGGGATTCGAAATGGTCAGTGATCTGTTTATTAGCTTGGCTTTCGAAGACTTTAGAAAGGCAGTGCAGGATGGATAATGGTCCATAAAAGTTTGGGTCTAGAGTGTCACCCCATTTGAAGAGGGTGTGATGACCGTGGCAGCTTTCCAATCTTTAGGGATCTCGGCACGATACGAAAGAGAGGTTGAATAGACTGGTAATAAGGGTTGCAACAATGGATAATTTTAGAAAGAGAGGGTCCAAATTGTCTAACCCAGCTGATTTGTATGGGTCCAGGTTTTGCAGCTCTTTCAGAACATCTGCTACCTGGATTTGGGTGAAGGAGAGGCTGGGGAGGCTTGGGGAAGTAGCTGCGGGGGGTGCGGAGCTGTTGGCCGGGGTTGGGGTAGCCAGGAGGAAAGCATGGCCAGCCGTAGAGAAATATTGAAATTCTCAATAATCGTGGATTTATAGGTGGTGACAGTGTTTCCTAGTCTCAGTGCAGTGGGCAGCTGGGGGAGGTGCTCTTGATCTCCATGAACTTTACAGTGTGCCAATTTTTGGGGGAGTTAGAGCTAAAGAATGCAAATGTTTAAAAGCTGGCCTATTTCAAGGCAGTCTAGCAGTCCGGTCTGGAGTGAACCAAGGGCTATATCTGTTCTTAGTTCTACATTTTTTGAAAAGGGCATGCTTACTTAATTAAGATGGTGAGGAAATTACTCTTGAAGAACAACCAGGCATCCTCAACTGACGGGATGAGGTCAATATCCTTCCAGGATACCAGTGCCAGGTCGATTAGAATGGCCTGCTCGCATAAGTGTTTTAGGGAGTGTTTGTCAGTGATGATGGATGGTCGTTTCATCACAGACCCATAGCTGATGCAGGCAATGAGGCAGTGATTGCTGAGATCCTGATTGAAAACAGCGGAGGTGTATTCGGAGTGCAAGTTGGTCAGGATAATATCTATGAGGGTGCCCATGTTTACGGATTTAGGGTTGTTCCTGCTGGGTTCCTTGATAATTTGTGTGAGATTGAGGGCATCTGTCTTAGATTGCAGGACCGCCGGGGTGTTAAGCATATCCCAGTTTAGGTCACCTAACAGAACGAACTCTGAAGATAGATGAGGGGCAATCAATTCACCAATGGTGTCCAGGGCACAGCTGGGAGCTGAGAGGGGTCTATAACAGGCGGCAACAGTGAGAGACTTATTTCTGGAAAGATTCTTTTTTTAAATTAGAAGCTCGAACTGTTTGGGCATAGACCTGGAAAGTATGACAGAACTCTGCAACTGCCTTTGGCAGTTCTATCTTGATGGAAAATGTTGTAGTTGGGGATGGAAATCAGGATTCAGACACGGCAAGGACATCAGGGTTGGCGGAGTGTGCTAAAGCAGTGAGTAAAACAAACTTAGGGAGGAGGCTTCTGATGTTAACATGCATGAAACCATGGCTTTTTCGGTTACAGAAGTCAACAAATGAGAGTGCCTGGGGACACGCAGGGCCTGGGTTAACCTCCACATCACTTGAGGAACAGAAGAGGAGTAGGATGAGGGTACGGCTAAAGGCTATCAAAACTGGTCGTCTAGTGCGTTGGGGACAGAGAATAAAATTAGCAGATTTCTGGGCATGGTAGAAGAAATTCAGGTCATAATGTACAGAGAGGGGTATGGTGGGGTGCAGGTACAGTGGAGGTAAATCCAGGCATTTTGTGACGATAAGAGAGGTTGCATCTCTGGACGCACTAGTTATGCTAGGTGAGGTCACCGCATGTGTAGGAGGTGGGACAAAGGTGGTATCTGAGGCATGTTGAGTGGGACTAGCGGCTCCGCAGTAAACTAAAACAATGATAACTATCCTAAAGAACAATATACAAGGCATATTGACATTTGAGAGAGACATAAAGCGAGGCATAAAGCAATCACAGGTGTTGATTGGGAGAGCTAGCTAAGACAACAATGGGCAAGACAACAGCTAATGAGCTAAGACAATAACAACAGGTAAAATGGCGAGGAATGGGCAGAGAGGGTCAGTTAACTACACACAGGGCCTGAGTTCGAGGCTGGGGCCGACAGATAGCAAAATGGAGTACCGTGATTAATGAACAGTCCAGCAGGCATCAGCTGTGCAGCCAAGTGATCATAGGGTCCAGTGAACAGCAATAGATGAAACAGGGAAGCCGCTGGGTAGTCATTACTACGCTAGCACGCGGGAGACACAGCGTTTAAAGTTAGCAGGCCGGGGCTAGTAGAAGCGTCTGCTCTGACGTCCGGAAAAGGCCGTTTGGGGGCACAGCGGATGGAGTTACGTCGGCAGACCAGTTGTGGTGGAACGGCGGGGCTTCGTGTTGACAAACGGTCCAGGCCAGTTGGCGAAAGAGGTATTGTAGGTTGTAGTAATTTTGTTTGCTAGCCGGGAGATGCGCCTGGCTCGCGGCTAACCGGTGCTAGCTTCAGGACAGGGGCGTTATCCACTATAGCCACTCTGTAGTGGCTAGCTATGATCCGATGCAAAGGTCCAGAGCTTACGGCAAGGATCCGGAGGAGTAGTGGAGTTCTAGCCATGTTGGGGAAGTCCGAGAGATCACTGAGAGGGCCGGGAGGTGGGCCTGGCTCATAGCTAGCTTCGGGGCTGGGCCACGCGGTGGCAGCTAGCTAGCTGTGATGATCAGGAGTAATGGTCCAGGGTTTACGTCAGGAATCCGGCGTTGTAGTGGAGAAAACAGTCCGATACTGGCAGGCTGGCAAGTGTTATCCAGTCTAAAAGCGGCTGGTGGCTGTGTCAAAGGTAAAGGCCACAGGCCAGTTGGCGAAAGAGGTATTGTAGGTTGTAGTAATTTTGTTTGCTAGCCGGGAGATGCGCCTGGCTCGCGGCTAACCGGTGCTAGCTTCAGGACAGGGGCGTTATCCACTATAGCCACTCTGTAGTGGCTAGCTATGATCCGATGCAAAGGTCCAGAGCTTACGGCAAGGATCCGGAGGAGTAGTGGAGTTCTAGCCATGTTGGGGAAGTCCGAGAGATCACTGAGAGGGCCGGGAGGTGGGCCTGGCTCATAGCTAGCTTCGGGGCTGGGCCACGCGGTGGCAGCTAGCTAGCTGTGATGATCAGGAGTAATGGTCCAGGGTTTACGTCAGGAATCCGGCGTTGTAGTGGAGAAAACAGTCCGATACTGGCAGGCTGGCAAGTGTTATCCAGTCTAAAAGCGGCTGGTGGCTGTGTCAAAGGTAAAGGCCACTAGCAGTGGCTGACAATGACTAAATAGCTAGTAGCTAATTTGCTGGTTAGCTTCTGATGGAGGTTCTGGCTAAAAGGTCTAAAAATAGCGAATCCGTATCAAATTGGGTGAGGCGGGTTACCGGAAGGTATATTTAATTTAAAAATGGAAAAGAGATTGAAAAAATATTGAAATATATACAAAAGAATACGAAAAATGCAAAATGTACAGGGGAGAACGAAAACCACGTCTGCACTGCTACGCCATCTTGGATCAGTACGTTAATAATTTTAAGCATCTTTTAACACAGGCTTAACACCTAACAAATATTTTGTACTTTTAACATAGGCCAGGCCCTGCTGTTACCTCATATCCCAGTAACAATGCCTTGCATTAGACCTGGGAAGAAAACGCTTCAATTTTCTCAACTTGCCAGAGGCTCAACCATTGGCTCAACTTATTCCATGAGCTTTGGCTCAACTTATCCCAAGGCAAACATTTTGACTATATTAGTCCACACAACTACAAGGATGCACGTTCATGCTAGGTTTAGAACCTCATATTGAAGTTTATCGGTGTTTAGGACAATCTTTACATGATCTACTTTGGTCAAGATACAAGCATCATGAAACCTAACATACAGTAATACATTCATTTGAAAATCTATTCTTTGGACTTAAGTTGCTTACCACTTTTCCCATGTGGTTTCTTCCTCCATGGACTCCATGAAATTATTACCTTTTCCTCCATATTTGGTCAAATTATTCAATTTGTGTATGGTTTCCTCAAAGCAAGGGTGGCTGAACTTACCCCACTCTCCCCTACCAAACAAATGACCTAGTTCCTACGTTTCTGCTTGTGGGTGTGAAGAGGTGAATTCCTCTCTGTCCAATGTGGTCCAATTGTGTGTGTGTGTGTGCGTGTGCGTGTGCGTGTGTGTGTGTGTGTGTGTGTGTGTGTGTGTGTGTGTGTGTGTGTGTGTGTGTGTGTGTGTGTGTGTGTGTGTGTGTGTGTGTGTGTGTGTGTGTGTGCGTGCGTGCGTGCGTGCGTGCGTGCGTGCGTGCGTGTGTGTGTGTGTGAGATGTGTGGTCTGCGTGTGTTAAACATAAAGTCAGTCAGTTGGAATCATATTCAAAGCTCGGATGGTATTTCCTGTGTCCCAGTTTCCCCATGATATCTTAAACTCTATTTTTCCCATTTGGCCAACTGGTTCCACACAGAATCGTAGCGGACTTTTATATCCACAATCTGATAGCGGTTAAAACTAATTTCAATTCGACATGATAATCAAATGTATCATGTGTATTTTGTATATGCGTGTTCTCACTGGATTGTACCAACATACTGTGGCTATATTTTGAATGGAGCAGAGTGGAGAACTCATTGTTCAAACCCACAGTCCTCTGTAGCCTCTGTGACCTCTGACCTCTGTAGCCCCTGAGATGGCTCAGATTAAAGCCTATTCAAACATGGAGACGTCAAGTCGCCATGACCCATTTGTCTCCAATGGGGCTTAAAGTGGCTTTTAGCTGTAGCCTCTTGAGGTATCCCCGAATAAGAAGCAGATATGAAAAGCATTTGCAGCCCTTGTAATTAAACGATTCAAGATTAATTATCTAATGAAGCATATCTCTATGCTCTTTGTGTTGATAAATGACCTAAACGTAGCCTCTCATGATAGTTTAGATGGTGATTGTAGTTTAGGTCAAAAGGGGGACTGAAAGCTGAAGACAAGGTATTCTGGCAAGGTGTTTAGGCCTTAGCTAGTTCATAGAATGAGTTTAAATTAGCCAAAAGCCGCTAGAAAGTACACCTTTGTGAGCTGGTGGCTATAAAGGGGAAATCTGTAGTTGAAACATAACAAAAGCACAGTCCCTGCCACTGATTTGGTAAAAAGCTGAAGGATTGGGCTTCAGCTTTCAAATTCATAGACAGAGTTATGGACGGACTGATCATCCATGATATCAACATTATAGTTATTAACATGTTTTGAGGCTGTACAGTTTTTGTTTACATTTACTTTGTTTACCAACATTGGAGTAAAACAAGCTTCTATTTTTGGGGTTCAGATGGGCTACGACACCTGAACTAAGCTCATGAAGTAATATTCTTCCAGAATCGATGGCTACATATCATACATTTAAACATCCAAAAATGGATTTAGCGACTGCGGATTGGCCCTTTAATGTGAATACCCTTTCTGAACCCATAATCACCAGGAACAGTTTACCAAGACATCCCAGATGAATATCACTACCATTATTACTCCGAGCTTGAGCGGAAAAGCCTTCTCTAACCTAACACAGTGCTGTTATTGCAATAATAAAACACCAACCCACTACCCCCGCTATGCTCCGATAAAGGGTAGCGCAATTCATTATTTATTTTGCATGGCCGTTCCCCTCCTGATGTGTTTGAAATGGCCTCCCTAGGATTTGTGCTCACTGTCAGCACACACAGAGAGCAGGATATATACGACCGGGAAGAGCAGCCTTTCACCTTGAGGCAAAACACAAACGGCTGTTGCTTGGAAACAGAAGAGGAATCCCATTCCATCATTCATTATGAACTATGTGGTATCCTCCCCAATATTGCTCACTGATATCACTCAGCCAGCCAGGCCATATTCAATTAGCCTCTAGCCCCGAGAGCTGAGCAGATGTATCAAACGTCCAACTGTCCTTGGAAGGAGACCGTCACGGTCATCTCAGATCAAGAGTGAAGTCATCAAGGATCTTCTTCCAAGCTCTAAGGGAAAAGGTAAACTTTTATAATATGTCACGTTAGATTTTTGAGTGATCTGTTTTCATTCACTTTGGTAGGCAGCTAGCCCATCTGTCATCAACTTAACTTGAGAATTGAGATAAGTTGCCACAAAGTCTTTTGTCTCCATGTTGCCCAACAGTTCTGTGCCACAACAGTGACATAATGGTGGGAACAAAAGTGATTTTCTTGTCGTGAAATGGGTTTCTGTATCAAGATAAAGTTTGAGAGTAATGCAGTATTATTTTAGGGGAAAGAAATGCGTCTTGATTTGATCAGTAATGTAATGTCTTATTTCGGACTTATTTTAGACCAACACCTGGACTCAGTTGTTCGATGCTCCGTATCATATCATTTTGAATTGTGTCAGCATTAGTCATGACACTGTAGTCAATTTGCCATCAAAGCATTCTGACAACTGTCCATCTTGAGACAATCACATTCTTATAGACGAGTAAGCTAACAACGTCACGAAAACAATGCGCACGTTTTAATGGAGCAGTAGTGCACGTGTTGTTGTGATTCTGGATGGCCAGATAGCTAGCAAAAATGACAAGAAACTGGCATGTGGGGAATCGTAGGTGTCTCGTTTCAGCAAATTTGATCTTCTTCTTGATACCGTGTCTTGTTTTGAGAGGTTTTGAGTTGTCACGTCTATGCTAATATGACTAAAATTCACTAGCTAGCAAACCAACAACTGTAACAATGTATTTGAAAGACAAAAAGGGCTCATTGTGCAAATGTATTTGCGTTTTCAATAAACATTGGAGACAAAATATAGTTTGCATGTTAATAACAATCTAAGCCAACCCCTTCTCGTTTGCCCCATAGTTGTGCATGCTTAGATCTTGTTGCAAAACATCCAACCAGTCTATACAGAGGCAATTTAGCAAAATGGGGGGAAAACAAGTAATTGCAAACATGGTGTGATAAAGGTCTATGCATCTTATAGTAAGACATCAAACTGGTGCCTCACTCTACACAGACACAACACCAGCCCCAACACACAGAGATAGCAGATGGGCTGTCCGATCAAGTTTCCCTCAAATCCATCCATGAAAATATAAGGTGGCAGCTGGAGCATTCCTGCTGTTATTCCGGTTCAACCTTAGCTAAAGCAAGGAGAATTTAACCATTACTGTAGAGTGGAAACTCGTCGTTTTCAGCAGACAGGTAGAATTGTCAGCGCCATTAAAAAGAAAAGTAAAAAAGTAACCTGATTAATATGGATTGGGGGACTAAGCTAAATGTCGAAGAGTAAAGCCTAAAGGCATTCCCTATTATAAAATTACTTTATACACAAATGGGACTACAAAGGCTTCATGCTGCAATTAGCATTCCAGCATGAATATCTGATTATGGTTCCAGGGTCAAATATAAGGTAGGTTATTAAGGATCAAGATTCAAGAGAGTAACCTATCTTTCTAACATTCGGTAGACTGCTATTAATATCATATAACTCTGAATGAAAGACATTGCAGAGGATTTGGATGGTACAGCGGGTGTGGTGTTTCAACCATTACCCAGCAGCCTCACAGACCTATCATGGACCTAGGCCCCAATTCAAGTAACTGCAGACAAACCACGATGGCGCTGCACGTTAACTCAAGAGTGTTTACACTGATGGATGTTAACTCCTTTAAAAGTCACACACCCTCCAAGCTCTTGGGTATAACAGGTGCTGTAACCTGTTATAAAATGATAGGTCTAACAGTTCTTGTTTTCATTGTTGTTGTTTCTTTTGATTTTCTGTGCTGTTCGTCACACCAGTTATGTCTCAATGAGGAAATGTGTACATTTCAAGTATGGACAAAATTGGCCCACTTTGTGTAGACTTGGCCTGCACTCCTTTTGCAGCGGGATAATTAGCTACAGGGTCAGGGATATCTTCTGTGGACGCCTAAGAAAAGGCATTTACATCAACTGAAATCCCGTGCAAAGTTTAGTAACATGTTGTGGTAATAGTCAGCAAGACTAGAGGGACTGGGAGCAGGAAGGTCAAAGGTAAACAGTTGACCTGTGAGGCTTTTTGGTTCATGTTTTTAAACACACACAAACACACAAACAAATACTCTGGAGTTCTCTCCAATTAATTTCTAGGGTTTGTGATCTTCTTACCTTTTACTGATAAGAAGCTTTGCCTCTTATAATTCTCTAGAGATAAACACACGGGCAACATTTAATTTGAATAAAGAGTTGTACTTTAGGGAGTATTTGTAGGAAAAGGGTTTCTGTTCTCTACTAGGTGTCCATCAGAGTAGGTCTAGTGATGAATAGAAGGGCACCTTGTCACGATCGTCGTATGAGTGAGACCAAGGCACAGCATTGTATGCGTACACTCTCTTTTAATGAATGACCACTGAACAAAAACAACAAAATCAACGAACGAAACGTGACGCTATACAAAATAGTGCAGACAGGCAACTAAACATAGACAAGATCCTACAAACACAAAAGGGAAATGGCTACCTAAATATGATCCCCAATCAGAGACAACGATAAACAGCTGCCTCTTATTGGGAACCATATCAGGCCACCATAGACATACAAATTCACCTAGATAACACACCCAAGTCACCCTCACGCCCCAACCAACACAGAGAAAAAACAGCTTACTATGTTCAGGGCGTGACACACCTGTTCTGCTAAACTTAAAAGGAGCTGTTTCATTGAATTTTATTTCACTCTTGTGACTATCTGAAGTCTTGTCCTAACTGTGTACCGTGAGGTTTGCCTTTCAAAGCATATGAACCACATTAAGTTGTCCATTGTTGATCGATAGCTCCGACTGTCACTAGCCTGGAAGAAAATGATGCTTTATTGAGAATGATTGATTATAGCAGACAAGTATCATATAACAATCAAATCAATCAATCTAGCTATTCTCCCAATCCTCAAAGGTGACTTTCTCATAGACCAGGGATATTTACTAGTGTACTGTTTAATGTAATAGGTAATAAAGTATTATTCCTATTCTCCCTCTGTATTGCACGGTGTAAGACAGTATTCAGGATATCAATGGTACGTTGTTGGTGAAGAGAGTTTTTAGTGAGCTGGGTGATATGAACTGCATTCAGCAGAGGATATTGTTTGTGTTTCATTCCTCCTTTTATTAAATTAAACAAGACATCCAATTCCCGTTTGAAAACAACAGCTCAGTTTAATCTCTTGCTAAGCTCTGCAAAAATAACAACTGTTGCTTGTTGTGGCCAAGAGAATCTAGATTTTTTCCCCCTCATGGGAGATAAAAACCAATAAAGCCACACAGAAGGCCAGAAAAGAGGAGAAACCCTCAAAATGTGTTGACACATTGTACAAACAGTAAACCAGACATTATAAAAACATCAACAACCACTGCTCTTCAGTCTTGTTTTGTCCTGTACTATCTCTGTAATGTTTAAAGGAGCACTCCATTTGTGGTAAGCAGTGAGGATGGCACTATCACTTGTTTGTTTTCATTTGAGAGGACTGGGGGGGGGGGGGTTGCGCCCTGGTTGTTGTAAATCAAACAATGATAGTGTTTTATGTGTTTATTTCATTGTATAAGGGATTTGTTGTGCAACCACAGGAAAGAAGAGCTTCTAAGTGTCTTGAAGTTTTATTTGCCAGTGATGTTGTCCACAGGAGGTTGGTGGTATTTTAATCTGGGGAGGACTGGCTCGTGGAAATGGCTGGAGTGGTATATGTGGAATGGTATCAAATACATCAAACATTTGGTTTCCATGTGTTTGGTGACATTCCATTCACTCCATATTTGTCACGACTTCCACCAAAGTCGGTTCCTCTCCTTGTTCGGGCGGCGGTCGGCGTCACCGGTCTTCTAGCCATCGTCGATCCACTTTTCATTTTCCATTTGTTTTGTCTTGTTTTCATTTCTTCATTAATTGTTGTGTATTTAACCCTCTGTTCCCCCCCATGTCTTTGTGTGGTATTGTTTGTTGTAAGTGCTTGTGCACATGCTGACTGGTACGCGTCGGGTTTTGTACCCATGTTGGTTATTTCTTTATGCCGTTGGTTTTGCAATTAAACTGCTCCGGCTATTACCTAGTTCTGCTATCCTGCGTCTGACTTCCCTGCCACCAGTTACGCACCCCTTACAACTTTGGCCATTATTATGAACAGTATTCCCCTCAGCAGCCTACTGTGATATAATATTTATTTGACTGATAAAACCTAATCATCTACCTATATATAAACATTATGGTGTTGTTGTTTCAAAAATTAGCAATTTGTACATTTATGCAGGCTACACTACACTTTGAAGCTTGCATTGTGTCAGACACAATGTAGGGTTCGCGTTACATTGTTATTTTGAACTCCTAATAATTCCCAGATTAATAATTCCTTCTGCATGGAAATATCCAATCAGCGTAGCTAGCTCAGTCACTATAAATAACCCATTTCCCATTTTGTTTTTAAATATGTGTCAGTTGTTGTTCTCCCCGAGACTGAACCAGTGGGACTCTAAACGTCTGCTGCGTCTGCTGTCTCTGTTTTCCCATCCTCCATTTGCTACCTGTCACACTCAGAATCCAACAACATGACTAATGAAGTAAATAACGGAATCCTTTTTTTGTTGTTCAGTTTCTGGATAAAACGAGAAGATGAAAAGAAGCATGGAGGTGAAAGTTGAAAAAGGTTGCTTCCTCAAGATGTCTGCCACGTCTCATAGAAATGGATTAGCAAAATGAAGCAGTGGGAGAGTTGGCAGACTGGAGGAGTGGGAGAGGTAGCAGACTAGAGGAGTGGGAGAGGTAGCAGACTAGAGGAGTGGGAGAGGTAGCAGACTAGAGGAGTGAGAGAGGTAGCAGACTAGAGGAGTGAGAGAGGTAGCAGACTAGAGGAGTGAGAGAGGTAGCAGACTAGAGGAGTGAGAGAGGTAGCAGACTGGAGGAGTGGGAGAGGTAGCAGACTGGAGGAGTGGGAGAGGTAGCAGACTAGAGGAGTGAGAGAGGTAGCAGAATGGAGGAGTGAGAGAGGTAGCAGACTAGAGGAGTGGGAGAGGTAGCAGACTGGAGGAGTGGGAGAGTTAGCAGAATGGAGGAGTGGGAGAGGTAGCAGACTGGAGGAGTGGGAGAGGTAGAAGACTGGAGGAGTGGGAGAGGAAGCAGAATGGAGGAGTGGGAGAGGTAGCAGACTAGAGGAGTGAGAGAGGTAGCAGAATGGAGGAGTGAGAGAGGTAGAAGACTGGAGGATTGGGAGAGGTAGCAGAATGGAGGAGTGGGAGAGGTAGCAGACTGGAGGAGTGGGAGAGGTAGCAGACTAGAGGTATGAGAGAGGTAGCAGAATGGAGGAGTGAGAGAGGTAGCAGACTAGAGGAGTGGGAGAGGTAGCAGACTGGAGGAGTGGGAGAGGTAGCAGAATGGAGGAGTGGGAGAGGTAGCAGACTGGAGGAGTGGGAGAGATAGCAGACTGGAGGAGTGGGAGAGGTAGCAGACTGGAGGAGTGGGAGAGGTAGCAGACTGGAGGAGTGAGAGAGGTAGAAGACTGGAGGAGTGAGAGAGGTAGCAGACTGGAGGAGTGGGAGAGGTAGCAGACTGGAGGAGTGGGAGAGGTAGCAGACTGGAGGAGTGAGAGAGGTAGAAGACTGGAGGAGTGAGAGAGGTAGCAGACTGGAGGAGTGGGAGAGGTAGAAGACTGGAGGAGTGAGAGAGGTAGCAGAATGGAGGAGTGGGAGAGGTAGCAGACTGGAGGAGTGAGAGATGTAGCAGACTGGAGGAGTGAGAGAGGTAGCAGAATGGAGGAGTGGGAGAGGTAGCAGACTGGAGGAGTGGGAGAGGTAGCAGACTGGAGGAGTGAGAGAGGTAGCAGACTGGAGGAGTGGGAGAGGTAGCAGACTGGAGGAGTGAGAGAGGTAGCAGACTGGAGGAGTGGGAGAGGTAGCAGACTGGAGGAGTGGGAGAGGTAGCAGACTGGAGGAGTGAGAGAGGTAGCAGACTGGAGGAGTGAGCGAGGTAGCAGAATGGAGGAGTGGGAGAGGTAGCATTTACATTACATTTACATTTAAGTCATTTAGCAGACGCTCTTATCCAGAGCGACTTACAAATTGGTGCATTCACCTAATGACATCCAGTGGAACGGCCACTTTACAGACTGGAGGAGTGGGAGAGGTAGTAGACTGGAGGAGTGGGAGAGGTAGCAGACTGGAGGAGTGGGAGAGGTAGCAGACTGGAGGAGTGGGAGAGGTAGCAGACTGGAGGAGTGGGAGAGGTAGCAGACTGGAGGAGTGGGAGAGGTAGCAGACTGGAGGAGTGAGAGAGGTAGCAGAATGGAGGAGTGGGAGAGGTAGCAGACTGGAGGAGTGGGAGAGGTAGCAGACTGGAGGAGTGAGAGAGGTAGCAGACGGGAGGAGTGAGAGAGGTAGCAGACTGGAGGAGTGGGAGAGATAGCAGACTGGAGGAGTGAGAGAGGTAGCAGACTGGAGGAGTGGGAGAGGTAGCAGACTGGAGGAGTGGGAGAGGTAGCAGACTGGAGGAGTGGGAGAGGTAGCAGACTGGAGGAGTGGAAGAGGTAGCAGACTGGAGGAGTGAGAGAGGTAGCAGACTGGAGGAGTGGGAGAGGTAGCAGACTGGAGGAGTGGGAGAGGTAGCAGACTGGAGGAGTGGGAGAGGTAGAAGACTGGAGGAGTGGTAGAGGTAGCAGACTGGAGGAGTGGGAGAGGTAGCAGAATGGAGTAGTGAGAGAGGTAGCAGACTGGAGGAGTGGGAGAGTTAGCAGAATGGAGGAGTGAGAGAGGTAGCAGAATGGAGGAGTGAGAGAGGTAGCAGAATGGAGGAGTGAAAGAGGTAGCAGACTGGAGGAGTGAGAGAGGTAGCAGACTGGAGGAGTGAGAGAGGTAGCAGAATAGAGGAGTGAGAGAGGTAGCAGAATGGAGGAGTGAGAGAGGTAGCAGACTGGAGGAGTGGGAGAGGTAGCAGACTGGAGGAGTGGGAGATGTAGCAGACTGGAGGAGTGGGAGAGGTAGCAGACTGGGGGAGTGGGAGAGGTAGCAGACTGGAGGAGTGGGAGATGTAGCAGACTGGAGGAGTGGGAGAGGTAGCAGACTGGGGGAGTGGGAGAGGTAGCAGACTGGAGGAGTGGGAGAGGTAGCAGACTGGGTGAGTGGGAGAGGTAGCAGACTGGGGGAGTGGGAGAGATAGCAGACTGGAGGAGTGGGAGAGGTAGCAGACTGGAGGAATGGGTGAGATAGCAGAATGGAGGAGTGGGAGAGGTAGCAGAATGGAGGAGTGGGAGAGGTAGCAGACTGGAGGAGTGAGAGAGGTAGCAGACTGGAGGAGTGAGAGAGGTAGCAGACTGGAGGAGTGGGAGAGGTAGCAGACTGGAGGTGTGGGAGAGGTAGCAGACTGGAGGAGTGGGAGAGGTAGCAGACTGGAGGAGTGAGAGAGGTAGCAGACTGGAGGAGTGGGAGAGGTAGCAGACTGGAGGAGTGAGAGA